>NC_088870.1:14310251-14405178 GCF_032884065.1 Artemia franciscana | reverse complement strand
ATTCGTTTTTGAATTGGTATATGATGAAATAATTCAGACGTCATATGCGGAAAGACAGACAGACAGACATAACACACAAACAACTTATATATATATATATATATATATATATATATATATATATATATATATATATATATATATATATATATATATATATATATATACATTTATATTGTGATTCCTCGGCACCCTTTCTGTTCTTACTTTCTCTATTAACCACAAGCCTGTTTTCTTGCTGTTCTTGTGATTCCTCGGCACGCTTTCTTTTCTTACTTTCTCTATCAGCCGCAAGTTTTTTGGCATAGACTCTTTGAGCCGCTTCCTAGGCTGTTGCCATTGTAGGTTCTTCAGTCTTTTTACAATTAAGCATTTTTCCGTCCACGATCTTCTTATAATTAAACATTTGTCTTTGAAAGATTATTTTAAATACCTTTAATGACGTCATCGTTATAACAAACATGACGACAACTAGCTTCATGACGATATGACGACATGATGACATGACGTCACTCGACAGACCCACAGACAAGTTATTTATATATATATATATATATATATATATATATATATATATATATATATATATATATATATATATATATATATATATATATATATATATATATATATATATATATATATATACTGGGTTGTTGCCTCTCATTTAATTTCCTTTTTCTTTTTTTTTCATATTTGGTAAATGACGACTTATAACTACATGTGAACAAGTCAATGAAAATCAACCTACACAGTGAGAATCAAAACGTGTCAAAATTGAAAATGATAGAGATGATGATTGGGCTTGGGATTTTTGCATGGACGAGGTCATCAATGCCTACCATACCTATGTTAAGAAAACAAAGGCTCGGCGATATTTATTTCATAATGACGAAAGACAGGCCAAAATAAAACGAACCATACTAAATGAGAATGATAGTGATGATAATTAGGTTTTCGATTTTGACATCGACAAGGTAATAAATGCCTACCAGACAGTCGAAAATCAGAAACCTGAACTTCATAATTCCTTGGAAGAAAAAGAAGTTTTGTCCCACCACCTGAATAATTAAAAGTCATTTCGCAAAGTAAAAAAGAGTAATTTCACAAAGGCACTACTTCAAAAACTTTTTAATGCTGTAAACTTGCTTGAAAATAAAATTTCTAAATTAGAAGACAGGTTTGACCAACGAGAGAAGGATATCTTATTTGATACCCTAATTTTCTATGGTGTGAAACCAAACCTCAATGTGGAACTGATAGAAAATCTGAATGGAGTGACAACGCAAATCATGGTCTTGTAAGATTTCAAAAAAATGGACCTCTTAAAGGCTAATCGACTCCACATACTTGCTACTCAAACTGAGATTGTGAAAATCATCCCGTTCTGGTATAATCTTCAAGCTTAGATATTGCTAGTAAAGCGTTTGCAGCAAAAAGTAAGTTGGCAAAGTTAGGTGTATTTGTTTTGAAAAACCTAACTAAAAAACGTCGGGATCTATTAAACACAGTTCGTAGCACCTTTTGCAAAAGAAGTGTTTGGTCTGATCTTGTTAATGTTAAGTGAGAGAGCTTCAAAGACAACATGTGAACTGAAATATATTGAAAGTGCTTTATATTGTAGTGGTGTATGAGATCTTGAGTTGAAGAACAAATAGGAAGCAACATTCGACTGTCAATATCTCAGCTAAGGATGCATAAGGAAATACAGAATTGTCTGTTTAAAAACCAAGTGGATATTCAGCAATAATAACACGTTCTACCACACTAATGGTACAAGCGCTTTTACCCTCAATTATATTCAGTTTAAAACTAAACAGTCTCTCAGATTATTTTCTAGATTAATGATTTCATTCTCGATGGGGACCTAAGGTAAACCTTACCATGTTTCATTGAATAGTTAATGTGTAGTGCATCATTCTTAAAAGAAAATATTTTTTTATTGATTGGGTGACACAAATCATTCGTGCTACAATATTCTTTATACTGTAGAGTGAGACATGGGGACATATGAAATTTAAATGACCTTATCCATCCTTTTCCCTCACCATACACTGACCAATCGTTTGGTCCACCTTTTATGTAATATGTATGATATTTTTTGGGATATCATATGTGTTTAGAAGAATAAAATCAACAAGAGTAATTTCATGCTTTCCATTGAATTTAATGACATGGGAAAGTTTTGTCCTAAAATCACTTGATTTATTCAAACAAATCGTCGGACTCGAATGTCACATAGAAATTATTAGACATTGTGAACTTTTTCCGTGCCAATTCAAGAATTTCAAACCTAGTTGTATTCAAGCCAAAGAACAATCAACTGTCTCTTTCCAATGCGAGTTCAACTCTTGAATTTTTTTTTCTATTTGATATATTCAATTGTTTTAGGTTTTTGTAGTTCATACTCGAACTGCCAAGAATCTCTTCATCTTTTATATCACGTAGATGATACACTACAAGTTTATTGTTTAAGACTTTTTACACTTTATAAAATTATGTGGACCACAAATAATTCTCATTTTCAAAAATACGACTAGTTTGATTGATTCAAGCTGTATCACAACATTGAAATTCTTCTTCTTAACTTGGTTTTCATGGATATGAAATATTTATTTTTATTTTATTAATATAATATTATTTCCAATAAGTTTATTCCAGAAGGTATGTTTATTTCCAATAAGAATTTTGGAAAAATCTTATAACTTTAAAAATCTAGGCAAATGACAGTCAAATGATTCAAATCTATTACGATTCACAATCAAATCTGATACCAAGTCAGTTAAATTGTAATTCTTACCATGGATTAAAACTTCATTCTTTATGTCATCAATGTGTATATGTTCACTTTGAGCAATATAAGTCAAGAGTCTTTTACTTTGCTTACGATGCGAATGAGGAATTAGGTCTACACAATTTGATGAAACTTTGGATAAATCTTCTTATCGTTTTTGCACTTTCAAAGATTCAGAACTTTCAAAATTTTTCGTTTGATCTATAATATTTAATTTGAGTGGTCTTTTACGGTAAGGTTTATGCTTGTCGACACGTGGAATGGAATTTTGAAGAAAAATAAATTTTTATCGTCGTCAATTGCTTCATTATGAATGATTTTATCAAGATTATCAGCAAAGTGCTCTTTTGGTGAAAGATATATTTTAATTGCTGTTAATTTATAGTGATTGGTCATCTAGAGAACAGTGTTTACATGTCCCACGACATTGAAAATTGCCTTCAGTTTTGTTCCAACAAATCTCATATAGGCAATTAAGTAATTCATTTTCAGTACCATGTTTTAGTATAACTTTCCTAAATCATAGTTTTGAAATTACCAGCAACGGAAAATTAATGTCTGTTTTCATGTAGTCTCTTCAGTGTCATGATGACGACTAACGACTTTTTTTACTATTCACGGGTATATATACCGTAATTTCATTACAAAAACATTAGTGACTAGCCGTAACTCTTCAGGCGTGTTTCGATTTAAATGCAGTAAATTGTCTATTCATAGCTCGATGGTATGCCGAGACTAAAAAATTTTTGTTCACCGGGATATAATTGTTTAAATATGCTAATAATATGTTTTAATATGTTTACAATATGGATATAGTATGTTTAAAGCTATAAGAAAACTTGAATCACGAAATATTCTATTTATGATGTAAGTAAAATTCAAAAGGAAGTTTTCTCATACATTTAAGCTAATAAGAGAGATTATGGAGAAAAACAGTCACGAAATTTTTTCCTGATGATATCCGACAATGAATAGTTATATTATCTCCTTAGACCATTTTTCAATAGATTCAACTAAATTATCAATAATCAACCATGAGTTTAGTTAAATAATATTGAACACGTCTCCAAATTATCAAAGTCTCCATATTTATTTTATGTCTGGTGCAACAATTTTTATTTTATCATAGGACTCTTGTCACATACTATTGCAATAGTAGATATTTTTCGGGTTTTCAAAAATATTTTTTCACGATGTTTAATTACTTTCGTTCAAAGTGTTGTTTTTCCATACCTCGAAGGTCCGCAAAGGAATAATATGAACGGAGATTTAAATTGAGACATATTACCTTTTTTCCTGAAAAAATACTGTAGCTGAACTTAGCCCCAATCTGTTGAATAAGTACTATGAAAATAAAACACAGGGTCTCTTTAATAGAAAAAAGCACTGTAAATTTTTAAATTACTTTTATATATTTACTATGACATATTTAGAGAGGCAATGGGCATCAATAAAACAACATTTTAAAGGGTGCTTAGAAGTCCCACCCGGAGGGGCACACACATGGATCTCTTCGAAGGACGTGGTGGCAAGAAAAGTAGCTGAGGGGTATGGTGCCCACTCAAAAAAGCTGCAGGCTGGGGCAATTACATTGCCGGTAAAATAATAGTACAATATTATGTACATTTTAAAAAACGATTTCACTTTGTGCAAAAAATAAATAAATTAAAACAAGTAAAAAACACTACAAATAAAAAACACTACTTACACAACACTAGAAATAAACTCAAGAAACACACTGTTGAGCTGGATACTGAAAGCGAGGATAAGAAAACGGGCCCCACCTCCCACCACCTATTGAACTTTCTCAAGACCAAGATGCCATCTGTGGTCTCTACATATGTCTCAATCTGGAGTAAGGTAATGACCGTGTGGCAGCACTCTCACACTGTGCGTGCACACATAGACTTTAACCAATATTGCTGAAATGGTATTTTTCTCGACTCGACCTGTGTAGTTGTATATTTTAAAGAGTGAATCACCATGAATTTTGCTCATGAAATTAAAAAGTTCTCTACTCAGCTCCTATAATTACTCGAATCCAAATTTTGCTTACATAGTTTGAAGAGACCCCCTTGAATTTTTTTTTTATATCCTCAGCACATCATCTGATATCACGTTGCTTCCCGTCTCGGATTTACGAGTATCAGCTTATTCTGGCCTGTTGGTTCACTAGCTTTGGGTAAATGGACTTATCCCAGCTGGTATAGTTCGTTTGAGAGCTGATTTGCTTACCGTTTTCCAAATCGTCCAATAGATTATCTGTTTCAAATTTCAACAGGAGTGAATTAGTGTCCCCATAATACATTTGAGCTTATCCCTTCCCTGACCATTGGATCTAAAATATAATAAAATAAAATTCCCACATGAGCTTCTTGGAAATTTCTTGTATGACAATGCCAGTGGCGACGTTTCCATTTAATACAGCGTTTCTTTTTTCTATGTAAAAGGATCTTATTGGAGTCTATGACCGTGAACGATGCGAAATTCAGATCTGGAGTGATTCGGGTACACTTGCTTGGTCGGTTACAACGTTACAAGGACTCATATTGGGAACAGTGCCACACATCTTACCAAAGGCAGAATTAATAAAGAGTTTAAAAATTTATTTTTCAATATTTTAAACCTCATATTGTTTACCAACAAAGGTGATAAAAAAGTTTTCATGCATATCTTTTGGTCGGACTGTACTGCTCTGGGAATCTTTGTGACCTTGATACCATTGGACAGCATCCACTGCAACAGAACGTGACGTACAACAATATTCTCTTTTGGATGTAGGTCAAAAATAAGCTTTTGATTTGAAGGTGTCTAGTGCATACCCCCACTCTTTAACAAAGATAAATTACAGAGAATCAATGAATCCACAGGCACCGGTCTGCTTATGCATTGGATAACAAAATCCTTTACCGAGTCATAAAGTCCTGTTGGTATTGTACCATCTATTTCGAAAAAACTTCTGCTCAACAGTTTAAATGTCGGTGGAAATTGGAGCACAAGGATTGTCCAGCCATTTGTAATTCCCATAAGGCAAAGGGAAATGGGACACTGCCGAGGGATAAATGGAGCTCTTGTCAAGAAAACCGTATTTGACTTTTCAACAGGGCGTTACCCAGTCGGAACGGTTTCCATGATATCATGCCTGTGCAAAACATACACTCCTCTCATTTATCTCTCTATGAATAAGTGCTGATCGACGTCGGTGATCATACCTTTTTCGTCTTTACTGATTTTAAGAATTAATTCCATCACTAGATGAGCAGTCGAAAAATAATAAGGCAAATCCAACACAAATTCCTTGTAAATTTCTTCAATGTTTTTAAAGAAAGTATTCAACAACAGCAATACATCACTTGCCAGATACATTTTACAATAATCTACCCCATTTTTACAATCTCCCTTGGCCAAAAATTTTTTAGGAAAATCATAATTATCAGTGGTATATTGGCAATGGTGAAGTGAATCATAAAATAAATCGAAGCGTGGTAATTTTTCCTCACGTAGCCTCGAAAGGGAGTTATAGTGCTCATATGGGTATGTGCCCATACACACTAATAAATTATACTTTTCATCATCAGGAAAGTGCTTTTTGGGGAGGGCGAAACTGTTAAAACTGTTGCTTGTCTCTGGTTAAATGAGCTGACTTACGGATTCGGGGAAAAAACCATACGAATCTGAAAAGTGTATTTTATTCAAGTGCGTACTACCATTATCAATCGGTTTCTATTTGAATTCTAGGAGCAGCAACTTCTCAGAGGATTTAAGTATGATGTTATATGAAAGACACCCATCTACTCATGTGCAATATACAACTTCACCTTTCTGCAAGCGTGCCAAAGCTGGTAAAATTAATTTCAAATCATAGTTGAAATCGTGCATGTAAACCGGTAGAAACTATTGCTGCTTAACGTTTAAACTATAATATTTTTATACGGCCCCCGAAAGTTATTCCCGCCAACCGATTGAATTTCTTAAATGATCGTAGTCACAGACTGACATTTCCTCAATAAACACAACAAATTTCGTCTTGCAAACCCAACATATATCTCTATTTTTATTACCATTTCCTCCTCTGGTGATAGAGCTATTGAATAACTCCATGTTTTGCAGCTGTGATATTGACTTATTAAGTGTTTAAATAAGTGCTACCATGGCTGCCCCAACACAACTTTCTTAACACAATGTCTCAGATATCTCTACCAATTGCATGGAATCATTCGAGTCTCTTTGCCAGTGGGCAAAAGAGACATGAATGGTTTCTTGTTACTTAACACGATTCGAGTCTGATGGATCACACAAGTCCATGAGTTTTACCTCATTTCTAACACCAACTTGTCGCTCTGCATGAGCAAATTCTAAAAATTCTTGAACTGCAATACAGCATCGCTGTCTGAAACCATTTTCACTGAGTTGTAACCATGACGCTTACAGTACTTTAAGTGATGATAGAATCTTAATTCTGTGTAGAATCTAGATAGACACATTTGAAAATTGTAGCGTGAAGTTTGCTTCATCCCCCAACTCAAAACCCACTAGTATGGTTTTAAGGAAAGTAGTGTCCAATTGCAACAGAGTCTTTGGAAGGCTCATAAAGAAGCCATACCCAGTGTTTTACCAATTGAATGGACGGGGCAACAGAGTCTTTGGCAGGTTCATAAAGAAGTCATACCAAGTATTTTACCAATTGAATGGACGGGGCCACTAATAAAAATATTACTCCCTTTTTATCTTTAAGTTCCCCCTCTTCATGCTTCGTGTCATACTCTTAAACTGAAACCCCAATCTTTAAGTGCTCAAAAACGTCTATCCCCTTAAGTGTTACAGGATAATAACCCTTTACACAGTTAAATTCTACTGTAGGTAACTCTGTTCCCTCCCCACCCCTATTAACTGCAAAATTGTCTAACAGTGCTTTATTCACACCTTGATTCACTTCATGTTTATCCCCTGCGACGAGAACTGATTACTTGAAGCACTCTAAGCCTGTATCGAAACAGAGGGTGTTGTCCACGTATACTACCAATTAAATAAAAATTATATTTTACACTCACCTTCCCAGCCACGTCTATTAAAACAAATTTTCTCTTAAATATCGTTATATCTACATCTAACTTTTCTACAAACAAAACTTTTGACCAGAATTACACCCAACATTTAGAGGAATTGAAGGTCCGGTATCATGGTTTCTTGGGGCAGAGGTGCTTGCATTTTCGCCTTGCTTGGTGGGTACAGGCAGTGCAGGCCCTGAAGTTCCGGTATTCTTGCCTTGGGATTAGGGGCGGAACGGCCGGCATTCTTGGCATACATAATGACTTTTGGTCTTAAAGCCTCCGAGGGTATTTAGCGAAATTTGTTCTTATCTTAATGCGTGGTTGGACCAGGTCGTATCCTTGCCCTCTTTTGTAGAGAATACTCCTTCTGGCTGGGGTTTGCCTTTAATAGAATTTGCCTTTTCTATGAAACGAAATATATACCTTATTTGATTACTTTTTAGTATTAGTTTTTATAATAATGGACATATACGGATAACCTTATTTCTTCTTATTCCTCAGAAGAAGCCCTATTGATCCTCCTAACCACCTCAGCGTGTCTCAAAAGAGTCCTGTAATGATGTGGAACTACAAAAGGCAAATGATTCCCAAACCTTTTGCTCTGAGAGAAATTTAAACTTTAATAGGGTTTAAAGGGAGGTAAACCAAAAATGGAATGTTTAGCAGAACAGTTTTAATTAGTAAATATCAAAGACCCCAAGTATTTCCTCGTGCTTTATTCTCTCTATAATAAGTGATAGTAGAAGAAAACAGTATATTTTTCATTTGAGTTATAAAAGTTATATACAAAATCCTATAAATTTAATAAGCGAAATTTTTCTGAAAAAAATAAATTCAAATCTAATAAATCACCCCCTATGTCCTCATATCTTTGGTATATGCTTACTTCCCCCCTCTTTATCCTTGTCCAAAAGATATCGTCAAACTGCCTTCCAGATTAAATCGTCAACATTTTATATAAGTAATTAAGCTAAGAAAATGTTTTTTCGGCCGGTGAAGACAAACATAAAAATCACGAAAGGTAAAGAAAAAAAGTTAAAAATTGGCCTAATTCTGCTGCCTGAGAATTTTAGTGAAGATGAATTGCCCCAATTTATACTAATTTCTTTGAAGAACGATAGAATAAGCCTAGTATATGCTTCCAAACAGCTTCCTATGAGAAGTTTGTTGTCCTTTCTCTGATTGGTTCATTTTTCTAACCTAACCCCTATTCAAGATAGCAAAATGTGGCTAAAGCAGAATTTTTTTTATTGGATTTAACCGACTTTTTTTTATGAGAAATATGTATAATAATAGACTAAGCTAGAGGAAAAAGGCTACAATGTCATTAAACTTACACTCTGTCTCTTATGGTTATTTATGACCCCATTAAGATGGGGGAGAGGGGCTCTTTAATATAATTCACTATTATTGTCAAAAAGCGACACTTGTTTGCTATTTTTAGTTACAGTAAGGAAAGAATCATATCCACACCCTCATTTAATGACTTTATAAAACACATTTATGTAAATATATTGCACTAGAATTCAATTTGTTTTGGCTGATACTTTCCTGATAAAGCTGCTGTTACTGAAGTGAGTCTTTCGTCCATTTAATGAACTGTAAATATGGTACCTGTCCTACAGTAATTATGGCCTAAACTGAAATATACCCTAAGTATGAGGAATAATAATTAACTTGGCTTACACAAATCTGTAAGCTTATAGAATTTTAGGGTGTTGATGGAATGTGCTTGAAACCAATTTCATAGAAGTCATGGATCTATCAGTAAAGAATATTTTGAAGTAATAAAAATAAGATAAATGTATCACTGCAAGAATTTTGTAATAGCAGAAAGGAGGGGATTTTTAGTTACTATTCTAATATAGAGATTTATAGTAAGTTAACTTTGGGTATATACACCTTTTTTTTAGTTGGGGAAGGGGGGTATTTAGAAAGAGAATTACCAGTTACTATCATTCAGACATATCCATTTTTTAACTTGAGTTGTGTGAGTCTCAGAATAAAATACAAGACAGATGGGACAGTTCGTTCAGTACCAGTTTTTACACCCCTCATAGACAATAGAAAACTACTCGGTTCCCGTTAGAACATAAGCGGATCATTTGACGCTACTCTTTCCTGAAAATAGTGGTACTCGCAAAAGGTCTGTTTGGTAACAATTATGGAAACCTTTATTTTGATGGGCTCACGTTGGTTTTTATAACACTGTCTATTATGTAGTACTCGAACCCTATAACATAACAGCCATAGAAATTATGATTCGGCGTCACCCTGAAGGTTTCTTCCTACACTCTTAGGTTTTTTAATTATAAAATCTATAGAAATCTGGACTTGGCAGGGACTATAAAGGTTCCCTACACCCTGAGCCTTTTAATCATAACAATCAAGGAAATCCTGCTTTGGCAGGCCTTGAAGGTTTTTTAAAGAACATCCAAAGAAACTTCGATTTGGCCAGCTCTCGTAAGTGTTTTGAACACTCTATTAGGTAATTTAGACATGTGTCGTTTAGAAAACCCTCTCTATAACATAAATGTCACGTACATCTTATAGAAAACATTCCCTATTACGTAAAAGGTACCTGCGTCTTGCTCTGAGGGAGCCGTCTTTAAACCTTCTTCGTCATCTTAGGTTATTAAAGGAAGAAAAGAGCAGTGGCTATGGGTCTTAGAAAAACCATTGAGGGGATACTACTTAAATATACCTAACTTAAGAATTAACTTACATAACGAACTTCTATATTCGTATATTCTAATTATATGTATGAGGGGTCTCATCCCCTGGCCAATACGTTGGTCTATACGCTAAAGTCCAAACTTTATTCCAATTTTTTTAAGAATGACCCCTGAGCTACAAAGGGTTTAATTAGAATAAATAGCTCATTTGAAAGTACTAAGAAAATTTTGCGTAGAGGAGGAGGTATTGTCGAGGTGGTGAACCCCCCTCATATACATAATAATTTCCTTAAAAAAAACTAGAACTTTTAATTTCTGTTAGAATGAGCCCCTTGTGATATTCTATGACCCTTGGGTCGTATTATCGCCCCAGTGAAGAAAAAACAAAACAGAAAACAAATAAACACTCATCTGTGATCTTTCTTCTGGCAGAAAATACATAATTTCACATTTTTGCAGATAGGAGCTTGAAACCTCTACAATAGAGTTATCTAATACGTTGAATCTGATTGTTTAATTCTCATTAATACTATTTGACTTTTAGGGGGTGTTTTCTTCTGTCCAATAATAATACAATTATTCTCAGGCTCATAACTTTTGATTGGTAGGATAAGATTTGATATAACCTATATCTTTAAAATAAGCATAAAAATTTGATTTACTTGATGTATCTACTGGTATTAAAATTCCATTTTTTGGAGATTGTCTAGGTGTATTAATGTTTATATTATACAGCCTGATTAACTGTTTCTGGAATTAGTTTAACAAAAATTAAAAGAATTCTTTTCACCAAGATAAAAAAAATATCTGTTGGTTTATCTTGCGTCTGGAAAAACCCTAGGGCAGGGAAGCTCTTCCTAATAAGTTTTGTCTTTTCCGTATGCAGGATAAAAACTCTATCCAAGCTTTGCAAGGTCACTTCACAGACCCCCCTGAAACTTCATGCACATTTTGTATGTGCCACTAATGATGGCTGATTACTTTGAGATTACTTTGAAATTGATTTGAGATTAATGACTACTTCGAACGTTTCAGTATGAACCAGATGTTTAACTAATTAGAACCCATTTTCCAACAAAAATACATATTTTATGTTTGTAATATCGAAAGCTTAGCGAAATTTCATTCTATAGAAAGAGTTAGGACCATAGGCAAACTATTTAGGATCAATACTGTTATTTTTCTGTCAACTACTATTCATAGCTTAGTTTTAGTATAAATGATTCGGTGTTAAAACAAAAATGACAAGGTCTTCTATTAGAAAAAAAGGAATTTTTCATCGGGCATATATCTGTTATAAATTAATGGCCTGAGGTAAGTTCCATTACGGAACCAGGGATCACTTTTTATTTTCAAGCACATCCTAACGTTGCCTTTTCACCAATATCAGTGAAGAAACCTTTTTGTTAATTGCAAATGTGAACACAAAACGTCCCTCCGCCCATAACAACAAAAACTAGTTTGTAAACCTGGTCAGCCTTTAACAGAGCTTAGATATACAATACATTTATGAAGACTCATGTCTTGCCCATGAGAAGCTTTTGGTACAGAACTCTATAACATCATAGGCGGGAGCGTAATTTTGTTTTGGTTCCAACCGGCATAATTTTCACATAACAATGGATCACAGCTTTACGATTCTATTCAGGACGTCAGTCCAATTGCTCTAACCTTTAAATTCAGACTGCCAGTTTCTTGTCTCAAGCAGCTAGGCTCGTCACCACGCACTGTGTCCCAAAAATAAATCGAGTCTTCATAACAGTATTGCATATATAAGCTGTGGCCTTTATTGACTTCTTATATACGGATGGACGTAAGAGAAATTACATTGTTATAAATAGAAAAATATTGCTCTTAGTTTCATGTTTCGTCGCAGTTGGGGCTGTTATTGGCTTTACTAGATATGGTGAAAGTAAAATTTATGTTAAAGTTACCAAGACAACTGATTTTTGCTCTAAACCATGAATTATATAGTCTGCAATTAATCAGGGCTCGAGAGTTTCTGAATATCCATCTTGCAGGTGATGGCCCCCCGAGGTCAGATAAAGTTATAATTTTTACTTTTTTTGGTGATTTGACGAAGCAGAATACGAAAGAAAGGTTTTTTGAGCCGCTAAAGCGGACACTTTCTTCGGTTGCCATACAATATTATTACTGCAAAATTGCAAATTTTGGGCAGTGCCTTAGATTGGGCAGATCCATGCACTGGAATAGAATATTCGGTCCAAAACTGTCATTTATGGGAAAACTATATGAACTATATAAAATTATATAGAAAACTATATAAATATGAACCGTATTCAGTTTTTAACATTTCTAAGCCCCGTTCAACAAGACAAAAACACTTATGAAGAAAAACAAAATAGAATTTGTCCTTTAGCGATTTGTCCCTCCCTGGAATAATCAAAACCTAAGAGTGGGGGCTTCTACTCTCTTAAGAAGTAATTCGAAAGCAGTAATGAAACTTTCAGGAATGAATTCACATTTAAAATTATGCCGGTTAAGGTTTTTCCAAGCTCTTGTCTCAATATCTTCCCTATTTGTAAAGCTTTGAAAATTGTATAGGCCACAGGCCTATACAAATCGAATAATACATTCTCAAACATTGGAATAGCACGTTTTTCTTTGATCTGGGTTTGATTCTCTTTTCTTTTACGGTAAAAAATGAAACCGTAATTTCAAGAAAATAGCCAACTACGGGGACATGTCAAACGAAAAAAGTGTCAAAATACTAGCCTACAAATCTTCAAACTTTAACAAATGGCATTTTTTCCTGAAAAAAATGCTCAAGGTGTTACAATGATAGTTGACTAACAAAACGAGATACTTAGTAAAATATTTAGCGAATTAAAACCAATTTTCCCACAAAAATTGTATATTTAAAGTATATATATATATATATATATATATATATATATATATATATATTATATATATATATATATATATATATATATATATATATATATATATATATATATATATATATATATATATATATATATATATATATACATATATCCAACAGAGGAGACTAACGCTTCAACCCTCATTTAAAATCTCAACCTTCAACCCTCATTTTCTACATTGAAGTTTAATGCTATTATAATAATTCCTTTAGAAGCCAAATTTTCCCTGAAAAAATTTACTGTGCGATACCTAGCAGATGTCCTGGCTTTTGCATTTTATATAATTGGATCATATAGATCCATATTTTTTTTTAAATCTGTAATCGACTCCAGGATCATATTTTTTTTACTTTCTTCAAGACTGGCTCTTCAAATTCCCCCCTCCTTCCCCGAAAAAATTCCTGGTGGTTCTCATTATTCTCCCTCTCCACCTTTTGTGCCAGAAAGCATTGAAGAATATTCTTTTGTGTTGCAAAGAAGAATATTGCCTATAATGAGAGCAGCACTGTCGTCCTTCATTATCAATTTTAGAGAAATCTCTCAGAAATATTCTTCTTGAGGTTCAATTCTCTTTTATTAAAGCAATCATGTAGACAAGATAGAGCAGGGCTCAGGACTTATTACAAAAAACTAGATTTTTTTGAATTTCCTAGGAACTTCCTCTGCAAGTTACAAAACAATATACTAAATTATTTCCCCCCCCCCTAGAAAAATGGATATGAACCTGCATGAATGAAGCATTACTACTTCAAGAAAGCAGCATGAAACACTTGGAAATTATTTAAATTGATCTTGGAAATAGAGAACAAAATTGACCCTGTGGCACCATTGTAGTAAAGAGCAACTCATCAAAAGAGTAAAGATAAAATTTTAATAGCTTATTGGTAATGCAACAGTCTGTTCTATTTTTTACGAATTCTGGGGTGATCATTGCAAGTCGGAGATCGTGAAAAATCATAAGAGGGCTCATTAGAATAGAAATAAAAGGTTAAAGTAACGGTTCCAGGTGAAGATGAAGATAAGATAGCAGTATTGCGTTAACTGCACGAAAGTAAAAATCTTAGTCAAAAGGGCTTACGGCCTAAATGCCTGCAAATAATATTTTTTTTTTTAACGACCAGTCAGTCGATGACCATTTAATGATCTATTTCCCCCTCCAAAAAAAAATAAATTAGTAGTCCTTACAATTTTGTGATGTTGATTCAATACATCGTTTTGATGTAAACACTTTTTGACTTTTATTTTGGTTTGTATTAGGGACTTTAGAATTTTTCTAAAAGCTCTTTTAAAGGTTCAAATCAGCTAGTATTCCTAGAATCATGACTAATTTTTCTGATATATCCATCTCCACCCACGTATGTTAAAGGACCCTGAACTTAGATGAGGTTCGACCATATTTAACATTTTTCCAATATTTTCAAGTTTCTTAGGTTTTATCTATTTATGTATATATATATATATATATATATATATATATATATATATATATATATAATATATATATAATATATATATTATATATATATATATATATATATTAATAATATATATATATATATATATATATATATATATATATATATATATATATATATATATATATATATATATATATAGACATTTCAGCATCCAAGACCCTTAGCTGAAGGCTTACAGCACCTTGCAATTGAATATTCAGAAAAATCAAATTTTAATGAAGGTGACATACCTTGCGTATATATATATATATATATATATATATATATATATATATATATATATATATATATAGAAATTTCAGCATCCAAGACCCTTAGCTGAAGGCTTACAGCACCTTGCATTGAATATTCAGAAAAAATCAAATTTAATGAAGGTGACATACCTTGCATGCTAACTATTTTTCTATTTGCCTCTTAAGGTGTTGATCGTACAAAACCAGAGTTTGTGAATAGTTTAAGAGATTGTCTGGGTGACAAAGGCCTCTTGTTATTAGAACGATAAAGTATAATATAGTATACTTAATTATAACTTTAAAATGGTGATGTATTAGCTAAAATGAAATTACATTAGTTCTGTGAACTGTTAAAGACAGAAAGGGCTAGAAGCAGGATTGACATAGAACAAGTGAAAAAAAAATTAAAATAAATAGGCCGACCCGAGAAAATGAGAGTAATTGTCAGCCAGTGGACAGATAAGAAGCGAAAATGAAAGAGGAAGATATTTAGTCTGAGACTCCAACCCAGCCTTCATCAGAATTGATAAAAAGAAGAAATATTATTGTTCGAATTAACTTTAACAGAGCAGAAGAAAGACTGAATCAAACCAAACTAAAAACAAAGCCAGAATAATTGAAAGACTATTCATAAATTACATTTGACGAAAATTCTCTGCTTAGTGATTGACTTAGCATTTCCACAGTCCTAATTTTTCATTAAAAGTATGGACTGATGATTTTAAATTAAGCTGAAGAAATTTTTTTATTTGAATCCTTTAATTTTAAGTTATTGTAAATTAGATTTATAAGAATGTCTGCAGATTCTCTATTTAAAGCAAGGTCACTATTTAGGGATTTTTTCTTATATTTTATTTCCCTCCTAAAATAATGTGAAAAGCCATTTGCTTCAAAAATTAGAGTTGCCTCATCAAAAACAAACTACATGACCTGAAGTTTCAACAATGTGGAGGACCAAAGCATAATCAGTATCCTCATTTTACTTTAACTGTCAAATCTCAAAGAAATCTTGCATTCAAGCCGTCTTTTTTCCAGCGAGCCGGAATTTTCCTTCCCCGTTCTCTTGGGAAATAGCCCAACGGAATATTACCATTCCGCCCTGCGGAATATTTACCTTTTTTTACCCTTATGTAATTCCGTGGTTATCCTTAGAAGAATATTGAAATTTCTACTCTCCTGTTTAAGTCAGGGGTAATCTAAAACAAATTTTATTCTAGTTTAGCGGCCCTTGTGTTTCAGCAGATGTTTTGAAAAATCTCATATACATACTGAATTCGCTCTGAGGGAAAGACAATGGGAAAATGGAGGTAGAAATTGACGTATAATGCTCAGGGCCGTATCCAGGACTTTTATTTAGGGTGGGTGGGGGAGGGGGTTGATTCGGATCACACACATCCTTCTGAGTCGGAATCTAAATTTGACGAAAAGGAACCAGATTTGCAAGCATATTCTGTTAAATACAGACTAAATGACTTTGAAAGTGACTGAATGTTCCACTCTTATGATCAAGTGCTTAGTTAATCAAAGTTATCAGCGTGTTACAAACCTCTTTTCTAATTGCATTCAGTACTTTTATGAATAAATGATAAATGAATTGTGTATTATATGAGAAATATGGCTGATTACAGCTATTTAAAAATGCAAGAATGTTAGGGTAACAATTCGTTGGTTTAAATGTGGAAAAAAAAATGACTAATATGATTTTACTCCCAAATAATAATAGATTTGGTTTATTTTTACTATCCACTTTTTTATGAAATGGATGTCCAAAACCAGGCACTGTCCAATTGCTCTGGGATTACCCTAGGCACAAGATTACCAAAGGGAGAAACTAGACATTTGATTAAATTGATGAAACTCTAGATGAGGAGGCATCACCTTTTTTAAGCCTAGGAAGTTTCAGAATGATAACAAATTTCATTAAAAGCTGTGAGCAATCTTTGAAAAGAAATTCACAACTGGTTTTGTAGCAACAGTGAAGCTCTAAAATAACGATTCTGCCTGGTACTTACCTTGTAAACCTGTCGTTATTGCTGCTTCTGGAATGAAAACTATTATTAGAATTAACAGCAAGAGTATATTTCAATTAAAAAAATGTGGGGAAATTTTAAAAAAGCTGAAAACGCTGAGAGTCTCCCTTTTTTTGTTTGCTAAAATCCAATCTTAATGCCATATCTGGAGTATAAAGGTTTGAAACCATACAAGTTCTACCACTGAAATTTTCAAAATTGACAATCCTCACACTCCGGCTTTTAAAAACCCCCTCTTGATTATTGCCCTACCCTGTATTTGCGAGTGGAAAGCAAAAGAAGCTTTTGAAAAAAAACTACCAAGTAAAAAAATTCATGCGAATACAAAGCTGATTCGTTAACGATAGAAACTATTTCTTTTTCATTTCGATACTAAAAATTATTGGATATTACTAGATGGTGGTTGATACCCGAACGTGTCTTCTTTTACTTTCTCTTTTCCCCCAGCACTAGCCGGTAGCTGGAACATAAAAAAGGCACTAGAATGGATAACCTCTGAGGTTCTCGGTATTAGCGTGTTATTTTCTCCACCTCATAAAGGTTTGCATTAAATGATTATTAACATTTATATATAAATGTTAGATAGCATACTTCAGTCGAAATTTCCAAATGAAAATTCGATACACATTATACTATCACATTATCCTTATAGAAATTTGTTTTCTTCAGAAATCTTTAAGCCTATAAAGCGTTGGTTATTTCCCAATACCTCTAAATGTTCAAATTCTTTCTGAATTTTGTATTCCTAGACTAGAGATTACATCCTATTAAAATTTATCTCCAGTCAAAGTAAAAACTATTTCTAATCTTAGAACTGAGACATAAATTCAGCGACTTTTTATCCTCCTCATTCACCCATTGAAAAAATGAAAAATCTGACCAGGTACGACGGAAAATATTTTACCAATAGAGGAGGGGGTCTAAAATCAGCACTTGTTCAAACTTATTCTTGTGCCTTGGGTTGAGTCTTGTAAAACAAGGCTTAATTTAAATACAGGTGAGTTATATTAGGGTAAAGTTAAAAGAGGATTGATTGAAACGGGGGTCCAGTTGAACGAGGGATTAGTTAAATGGGGTTGAGTTGTAGCAAGTCAAACAAGGGATCACTTAAATTGGTTGAATTGAAAGGGGTCGGTTGAGTTTTTTCGTAAAGTTAAACGAGGATTCCGTCAGAATTGGCTTGAGTTGTACAGAAGTCTAGCCGCACGATTGCTCAATTAAATAGTGTTGAGTTGCACGTTGGTCCAGTTAAATGAGGGTTCAGTTGCACGCTGATTCAGCTTAATGGGGCTTGATTTGCACGGAAGCTTAGTTATATAAATTCAGTTACACCCACAAACCTTTTGCAATGTAATAACGTCATTGGACCACTTTCATGTTTTTGTGGTCTTTAAATGCATTGGAATATGACGCTATTTATATGGATAATGTTTTTCCCATTAATAAAGCCTCTAAAGTAAAGTCAAATGGTACACATCCTGCCTATGACCCACCAAATATTGACATTTCCAACCAATCAGAAATGTGCTCCATGCTTGAAATCACGGTTCTAAGCCGTGCTGAACTTTGATGAGGTTAGGCATAAAAATTTGTCTTTTCTCATAAAAAAAAATATAAAAAAAATTTCGAAAAAGAAGTTTTCATAAGATAAAAAAAGCAATATTAAACTTAAAATCAGCAGATATAAAAACGTATAATAATTCGAACTCAAAACGACCAGCAATTGCTTTCAAAGAATAATTGAAACCCAAAACGAACAGAAATTAAATAAACAATCAAAGCAAACAAACATACAACAGGGAGTAATATAAATGAATGAATAAATCATAAGACGAGTGAAACGTAAGTTGAAAATTCAAATCAACCTTAAAACAGAAAAAATAAATACATACATGGGTTTTGTTCCTACCCCCTTCAGCAACTGTAAAAGTTTAAAGCCTACTATGCCATTGGTGCTTTCCTCAATAAATAACCTTATATATAATTTAATAAAAAAAGTTTTTTAACCGAAAGTAAGAAGCGATATTAAAACTTATAACGAACAAAAATTACTTCGTAGATGAAAGGGGCTGGTCCCTCCTCAACGCCCAGCTCTTTACGCTAAAGTTTGAAACTTTCTCTCAACTCTACTTCTTAAAACAGTAAAAAAAACTTTAACGTAAAGAGCGGGGCGTTGAAGAAGGACCAGCCCCTTTCATATAAAAAGTAATTTCTGTTCGTTTTATGTTTTAATTTTGCTCCTTACTTTCAGTTTAAAAACTTGTTTTTTTTAATTTAATTTCTGAACGTTTTTGAATTAATGCATTTTTTTATTTTTGCTCTCCGCAGATAAATAATTAAAACAAAATTTGCATATTTATTTTTTTGACTAAATGGCTTTCTCATAGTTTTGATCGAATGATTTTGGGAAAAAAAGCGGTGGAGGAGGCCTAGTCCCCCCCCCCAGTTTTTTGGTTACTTAAAAAGGCAACTAGAACACTTAATTTTTTTAAAACGTTTTTATTAGTTAAAGATATAGGTAACTTAAGAATTAGCTTACGTAAAGAACTTTTGTATTCGTATGTTCTTATTACGTAAATGAGGGGGTTTACCCCCTCAGCAATACCTCACTCTTTACAACAAAGCTTAAATTTTGTCCCAATTCCTTAAGAATGACCCCTGAATCACAACGGCTGTAGAATAAATAATTGAAATTACTAAAAATACTTTAGCGTAAAGAGTGAGGTATTGAGGAGGGGACGAATCCCCTCATATGCGTAGTAATTTTTGTTCTTTTTAATGTTGCTCCTTACTTTCAGATGAAAAAGCTTTTTCATATTTATTTTTTATTGTTTTTTCAATAATGCTAGAAAATCCTGCGCTCCCTTCATGGAAATTTTCTTCCCCCATGACAAATTACTCCATGGAAAGTGTTCCCGAAATATCCCCCTATTCTCAACTACTCCCTCCCCCCCAAAAAAAAACAAAAAAATATCTCTGAAAATGTCTGTACACTTCCCAATAACCATTACTATATGAAAGGACAGGTCAATGTTTGTAACTTGTAGCCCCTCCCACGGGGACTGTGGGGGAGTAAGTCGTCCTCAAAGACATAGTTATAAGGTTTTTCGACTATGCTGAATAAAATGGCTATCTGACACTTGGGCCTTGCGGTTTTTTTCATCCAAGGAGGAAAAGCTGTTTGACTTTTGAATATTTTGCACAAGATGGCTATTCCAAAATTTTTTGAAGTAAATAAACGGTCATCTAATAAATAATTTGTTTAAATCAATGAATCAACAGAGGATGTAGTTCTTTGATTATAACAATATCACCAGAAAGCATTGAAAGGATAAACAACGAATAGGATCAAAGCCAGATTTTTGAATAAGCATACTATTTGAAAACTTATTTCATTTTTGACTTTGGTAGCTATCAATTTAGTATAGTTTTGAACAATGGAATTTAGGAAAAACTCAGGTTTTCTTTTTTACTGCACCCGCCTCTCCCCCTGAAATAGTCCTGAATACGGCCCTGTCTTCGGTTCCCAATTTTATCACTAAGAAATTATATCAAATTAATCTGTAATACCATACCAAGGAATACTTCTGGAAAAATAATTATCGGGAAAAAAAAATTTGTAATAAGAAAATATTTTGTATTAGAATAATTTAATTATATTTTTAAAAGGATATGGTTTCGATCAGCCACAATCTTCTTTAGCACTCCCCCCTCCCCAATGAAAAACATTTTATACAGTTTCTTTCTTATATAAATTAAGAATTATTAAAACTTCTGAAACAAGTGAGACTTATATATCTAGCTTGTCCTTGCTAATGAACAATTTAAAACAAAATGGTAATTATATCAAAATTATCTCAAAATTTAGATCGAATCCATTGGGGGAAAAGGAGTAAGGGGAGAGGGGTGCAGACTACACTCTGATCTGTTTTGACTCTTAAAAAGGAACTAGAGCTTTCTACTCCAAATCAAACGAACCTAATTTAGAGTTTATCTGACAACTCCTTCCATAAAACCATATATGCCCCTGGGCATAACTTACAACCCAAACCCTCGGGATCGGAGGGGTTATCTCAACCTTGTTGGCATTGTTATATTGCCTTTGAATTATTTTGGACAACAAGGCTATTTCAATATTTTAGTCGGCTGCAGTTGGGGAAAAGAGGACGTGGAAGACGGCTAGTTGCCACCCGATCCCTTTTGACTCTAAAAAAAGAACTATTTTGGTATAGCTTTTAATCCTTGCCCTAGGGTTCTAGGGGATTGTGTCAAATCTGGAGGCATTGCTATTTAGTCTCTGTACTACTTAGGACAAAATTGATATGCCAAAATTTCGATCAAAGGTATTTAGAAAAAATAGGGCATGGATATATTTGCCCCCCGATCACTTCTGACATTTAAGAAGGTAACAAAACTTTCAGTTTTCAATCAAATTAGCCTCTTTCAAAGTTTCTTATGGCTACCTTTTCCATAAAACCTTATATGCCCCTGAGCATAACTGACAATCTTTGTCCCCTGCAGTGGTGGATCTAGGGGGCGAAGACCCCTCCCCCCTGACTAAGTTGTGAATTTGTGGTTGGGACCACTTGCTCTGGTTTGGGTTGGTATGAAAATTATTTGTTTTTGTAATTGGTTTTTAATAGTTTGTTTTTAATAAGTTTTTTGATTATTAAGAGTTTTGAAACAAGGTTTTAGTTATTTTGTGCGGTCTCTGTTGGACTCTACTAAAGACGCACACCGCAAAAGTTTTAAATTAAACTTAGGTTTATAGGCTCATCAAAAGAATATGTCCGTATTAAAACAAAAACCAACCGGGAGGTGAAAAATCTTCATTTTGTAATAACAAGGAGGGAAAATTTAAAATCCTAACTTTTCTAAGCTGTCGAAATGAAATTTCATGATTGCGCTGTGACAACGGTGCTGAAAAGCAAACTATTTACTTCTTTTTACTGTCATAAATTTTTTTTCGAGTCTTGCTATGGCACTGAAGTGAGGAAATTAACATCATTACTATTTTGGCTGTCTGTTTTACTTGTTGTTTTTTGTTGTTGTTTTTTTGCAACACGGGGGGTCGGCTCAACTTTGTTGTTTTTGGGGGATTTGCATAGTATGAAGTAAATGTATGAGAAGTGCAAATTTTTTAATTAAAGTTTTGGATTTCCTTGAGCAAATAGTGCCCACTTTACTGCTTATTTTCATGTAATTAAAGCTTTGTATTATATGACGTATCACCTCCTCTGTTCATCTTAAAACCATAAAATAAAGGCCAAACTCTTTAGAACTTCAGTAAAGGTTTGTTTAAGTATATACTTTAAACTAAGTATATGAGTCGAAATTCTCCTTGAAAGGTCGGAGTAATCATTTAAGAAGAATAGATTTTCGAGAATTTTTTTTATAAAAGAAGGCAAACAATTATGTCTTTTTTTTCTAGATGGTATAGATAGGTCTCTGAAATCTTAGGTAGAATCAGTGGAATGGCATCGATTTTTTTCAAACATTTACAAATAAAATATTGATAGATAGTGGAAATTCAATCAAATTGAGGCAACCACGGAAACGGAATGCAACTACAGTATTACTTCAGAATTTCTCACTTTCTTATTTCCAACCATACACAAAATATAATTGTATTTTTATATAGGGGTTGCATATATTTGTCCAAAAAAGTTTGTACACTGCTATATATATCGCTAAAGATTTTTATACTTATTTTTATACATCTAATCAAATCTCTACGATTAGTTGTTTATAGATCAAAATTTTTACATGACAATTCTCTTTCTTAATGCTTAATCCGAGTGAAATTTCAATTTTTTTTGTGCTTAACTTCCATATTGAGATTTAAACGTTTGAATTGAATATCTGAAAGTCTCTAGATCAAAACAAAATTAATTAGAAATCTCCACAGTTTGAAACCCTGAAAATTATGTCACCAATCTATACCTAGACGTTCACCAAAATATTGAGGTAGACATCGAATGTGTAATAAATAGATATGGTGGGAGTGGAAATTGAGAAATAGACTTTTCCTTATAAAATTGTGATATCTGCAATTGAAGCGAAATATATCAGACTTTAAAAAGCGGAAATATACGCTAATCTGTTATGAAAAGTAAAATTTTGAATAGTAAATTTTGAAAATTTTTTGAGAAAACGGTGATTATTTATTGCTTTATTGCCTAGAGTTAAAAAACTTGTTTTAAATGTCTCATGTGCATTTCAATCTCTTCGTTCTGTAAATTCTTGTTACTCCCTTAAGAGAACTAGTATTTAATGTTTAATATACCTTTTACGAATACAAAAGTTGTATCTTATCCTTATCCCCTACTCTTCATTGCTATCATAGTTACTAGGCGATGCCACAAAGTAAGGTGACATGCTAAAGGATTTGACCTATGCAATTGGTCAGAAAGAGTGCAAGACCCCAAGAAATGGTTCAAGACCCTTTTTTTACAATAAGAAGCTTAACTCATTCGCTATAGTGGTCAGAGGTACATAGGCAAAATAACATGCAGTAAATATTAAATATCATCTTTTCTTTATAGACGATGAACGGCTGTTTTTAAATACAGGGTATTTATAACTTACTATTTGTGTTTCAATATTTTTATACTATTTTAGTTTCAACAGATTTATTAGAAATTTAACCCTCACTAGATTTTAGATTAAATTTACGAATATTTCCACTAACTATCTACGACACATAATTGTCGACATCCTTTTGAAATTGCGGGCATTTCTTTGTTTGTAGTTTATTGAATTAACCTATTATGCCCCCGCCCCAAAGAAAATTCTGGATCCGCCTCTGGTCCCCTAGCTCCAATGTGTTTTGTCAACGCCGAATGCATTTTATATAAACTTTGGACTATTTTGAACAAAATTGCGGTCTAAACATTCTGGTCGGATGTATTTATTGAAAAAAAGGGAGAGGAGCTGATGCCCTTCAATCTATTTCGACTCTTCAGGTAGGAAACTGGAAATTTGAATTTCCACTCAATTAAGTCTCCTCGAAGGTTTATATGACCACCCCTCCAATAGAAACCATATTTTCCTGGGGCATATCTTACAACCCATGCCCCCCAGGCTCTGGGTGGCCGTTTCAACTCCAGAGGCATTGTTATATAATAAATGAACAATTTTGAACAAAATGGCTATGTAAAAACTTTGATAGCCCTTTTTGACGCCCTTCAGTCACTTTTAACTTCTTAAGTCACTAGAATATCCGACGTCCAATCGAATGAGCCCCCTTCAAAATATTGTTTGACCACCACTTGAATATGAAGTACCTCTGAGGAGATAAATAATAAAACGTTGATGTCTAGCATTAACTCTGATTTTCAAGTTACCATAATATTCAAACCTTAGGGACTTTGTCTCCTTAGAACCTATTTTCAAACCTATTCTAAAACCTGTAACTGGCAAAACCTCTAAAATTTCATTCATATTGCTCACATTTTCATCTAGGATGCTTAAATCATCAGCATAATCTAAATCCAGGAGATTTTTTCCTCTAATTTGATTTTGTGGTCTTCCATTGCCTTTCCTGTGCTTTTTATGACAAAATCCATCAAACTGGTCCATATAAAGGGCGATAAACTACAAAACCAGCTGCTGGCCTCATTTCCTACCCTAACTGCAATGTTATTCTCGTACATAGCACTATTGACCAATATATTTGTCTGATATACCATATAACGGTAAAACCTTTGCTTAAGCTCTTCTATCAACAGAATCAAACGCTTGCTCATAATCTATAAGACTGAGGACCAAGTTTGTCTGCTATCTCAGGCTCTTCTCGACTATTAATCTAGAAAAGAAAATTTGATCGAAACATCCTCTACCTTTTCTTAGAACCTCGCTATTCTTCTCTTAAACTTTGTCTACAGCATCTATTAGTCTAAGAAATATCATATTGCTAAGTAATTTGCTACCTACAGACACCAGATTAATTCCTCGACAATTATCAAACTCACTCTTATCGCCTTTATTATACAGCGGTTTAATTAAAGTTTTTCTAAAATCATATTTATTATCTTCAGCAGCTTATTTTTAACATCAGGGCCACCATATTTAAGAAACTTAAATACAAAAATATCAGCACCTGCAGTCTTGTTATTTTATAATCCTTTTAGTACTGTCGCTAACTCTTCCTCACAAAACAAATCTTCCTTCACGTCCAAATTGTCACAAACTTTTCATTTTCCTCTATATCTTCCTGTAACACTATCTCCATTCAAACAATTCTCAAAATGTTCTGCCTATCTTTCTTTGACCCTTTCCTTATTACTAATTGTGGCCCAGTTATTATCTTTAACTGGTATAATTCCAGACTGACTACTCCCTTTCAGTTTATTTATATACCAGTACAATATTTTATTACATTATTCCTTCTAACTACATATTTGCGATCCTCGACAATTTTATCCATGGCCTCGAATTCATATCTTTGTAATTCATATTTTAAATCTTTCTCCACTTTCTTTACATCACTTTTGTTTTTATACGATATATCACTCAGATAATTCTTTTGCAAGACTTTCCTCCTGTTAATCATACAATAGACTTTTTCACTATTATTCCTAGCTGTGGCCCTAACTCTCTTCCCATAGACACCATTAACAACTTCACAAATTGTTTTCTTATAGTTATTCCATACATCTTCCACATTTTCTAGATCTAAACACTTGAGTTTAGCATTAAACTGCTCATGCAAAGTAATTCTAAAATTCTCATCGTGCTGGTCTTTACTTTTAACATCAATAATAGCACCCTCATTCACTCTATTATCTTATATTGATCCTGCTAGTCTTCACTTTACAAAAACATAATCAATATGGTTTGCTGTCTTGCCATCACGTTATTACCATGTTAACTCATTGGTCATTTTATGACCAAACACCGTATAGGTTATAACCAGATTGTCATACCCACAAAATTGTAACAGTCTTTAGCCGTTGCTATTTTTCGTTCCTACACCAAACTTACCTAGGTCAACATAGCATCTATCTCTATTTCTACCAACCATGGTGCTAAAATCTCCTAATAAAAACACTATATTTATACTTGAGAACCTGTCTATTTGCTCCTTTAACTGTAGGAAAATTTCATATGGATCACTAGTATCTCCGTTGGCCGGCTCTTCACTGGCATATACTACTATAACTGATCTTCTGAATTCTTTAGTCGTAAAATAAGTGATTAGTATTCTTATATTAATGCGTTCCCAGCCTAAACAAGACTTAACAGCTTCCTTATTTATCAAAAGCTCTAGTCCCTATCCATGTGCCCGATCCTTCCTGCAAGAGTAAATAAATTCTATATCATCTAATTTCTTATAGAATAACAGTTATAGAAACGATTTTATTTGCACAATCTCTCGTAGTCATTAGACTAAATGGTGCTTGTGCTTACAAATAAAGGATTGAATCAAACGACGAAACAATCAGAAAACAAATAGGATTAAATAGACAATTGTTATACTTTGATACAAAGAAATGGATGAATGAGTTGGAAAAACGATCTATGTGTGAAGGAGGTGATGGTAATCTGTCAATGTTCTTCGACCCAGTACTTCGATGTTTCACTAAAACTGGTGGTAGTATCGATCTGTGTTGATCACTTCTGAGAAGATATTGGCCAAATTCAAGGATCAAACTTAGACGATGCTCTTGAAGAGAGGGAATTTGTAAAGTGGATAATGCTAACTTATATTTAGTAAAAGCATCACAGAATATTACTTTGACTGCTCTTTTTTGTATTGACTCAAGCTAGTCACTTTGGTAAATAGTGTTATTGACTTGTGGGCCCCATACGGGACATGCATACTCTAAAATTGGTCAGATGTAAGTGAGATAGGCTATGCTTAGTTGTGCCACTGAGAAACCAAATCGACGCATTAGAACAAGTGTCCGCAGTGCACTATTTGCCTTTTTGAGAATTGTATTGACTGAAGCCTGAAGGAGCAGTCGATGATAAACTTGACACCAAGCACTACTGCCGAAGATTCACTAGGATAAGGAAGAAGAGGACAAACAAAGTCTCTCTTCAGGGGATTAAAGCGAAGTATTTTAGTCTTTCCTTCGTTGATTTGGAAGCTGTTCGCAGTATATAGTTGTTGATTATTTCGTTACAGAATTGGGGAACAGCCTCAGACTTTTCAACAATGTACTTCAGTAGGACTAACAAGTCGTCTACATACTTAAATCTTTCTTCATAGCCGTAAAGGATGAAATTTATCACTGCCAAAAACAGTAGACTAGCAAGCTTAGTACCTTTTGGGGCTCCGCATGTAAGCTTGACCCATTCGGAGTCGGTATCTCCTGGGAAAAGACTGTAAACGCAAGGTGATAGCAGGCTTGTAAGAAATTGTTCACTAATAGGAGAATATGTTTGTGCGCACCCATGGTGCGTAGATTTGCGATAGCAACGAAGTATATCTCGGTGAACCTAAATTTTATCTCAGCATAGAATCAAGGTACTAAATAAACCTTATGATTACATTCTATTGGTTCTCAATCAAACTAAATGTGGCCTAGGAAGGCTATACTCAAACTTGGTATAGACAGTGAATTCATTAGTCTTCTATTTGAGCTTTGTTTAAATTTAACTGGAGGCAATGTTCAACTGCAAGCAGTAGCTATGAAACAGACAAAGCAACATCGTTCACTTGTACGTTCCCTAGCTTGCAAAAAGAAAAGAAAATATTTTTAAATAGAACGAGATTTTCAAGCGGGTTGTCATTTTTTTTCGTTGTTACTGCAAATAATCATGGGATTTGTGATTACTATTCTTAGATGATTACACTATTCTTTAGATGAATAAACCCTATAGATTGACACCAATTAACTCACTGTTTCACAAACAGAGCATTTTAAAGATAATCTTGATAAATCAAAAAGTTGTTAGTATTAAGAAGTACTTGTTACTTTTAAGATAAAACATATTAATATTATGAAAAAAACTTACTACCATTATAAAAAAAACTTATCATCATTAATAAAAAACCGTGTTACTAATAAGAATAAAAATTTGTTACCACAAGAAAAAATTTACTTTCTTCGAGAAACTTGCTAATGTTTAAAAGATTTTTGTTATTATTAAGAAGAACGTTTACTATTATCCCAAAAAAATTTTCTAATCTTAAAAAGATTTGTTAGTATTAAGAAAAACTTGTTACAATTAAGAGAAACAACTTGTTACTATTATCTAAATCATGCCAATCTAAACAAAAACGTTTTGCTATTAGGAGAAAACTTGTTACTGTTAAATGAAAAAACTTGCAAGTATTAAGACCAAACATGTTACTGCTAACAATAATTTTTAGTATTAACAAAAGACTTGTTGCTATTCAGAAAACCCTGTCATTACAAGAAATTTTTGTTAGTTTTAAAATTAATTTGTCACAATTAAGAAAAAAACTTTTACTATTATGAACAAACTTGCTAATGCTATAAAACACTTTTTGGAAATATGAAACACATGTTACTATTTAAAGACAATCTTGTTACTATCCTGAAAAAAACTTGTCGCTATTTAGAAAAAATGTTTTTATCAAGAACAAAATATAATTATGACTCGTTACTATTAGAAAAAATTTGTTACTATTGAGAAAAACTTGTTATCGTTAAGAAACAACTTTTACTATTGTCAAAAAACTTGCTAATCATAGAAACAAAAATTGGTATTAAGAAAAACACATTGTATAGCAGAAAAAAAGTTGTTACTATTCAGAAAAACCTTTTGGCATTATGAAGAACATATTACTTCTAAGAGAAATACTTGTTACTACTATCGAAATCATGCTAATCAAAAAAAAACTTGTTGCAATTCGAAAAAGTTTTTACCGTTCAGGAAAAACGTTTTAGTATTAAGCTAAATTTGTTACTCCTAAGAAAATTATTTTAGTTTTAAGAGAAAACTTGTTGCTATGAAAAAAGACCCTGTTACTTCTAAAAAAAATTTAGCATTAAGAGAAACTTATTAACATTAAGGAAAAATTTTTGTTATTATAAAAAAAACTTTTCTCTGTTATAATTTTGTTTGGCATTGTGAGAAATATTCGACAATTAAGAGATAAACTTGTTACTACTAGAAAAAAATACTTTTATAAGAAAGAATTATTAGTATTAATAACAAACTTGTTTCTATTGAGAAAAAATGTTTTTATCAAGAGCAAAATGTTATTATTCCTTGTTAGCATTAGAGAAAATTTGTTAGCATTAAGAAAACTCGTTACCACTAAGAATAAACTTTTACTATTATCGAAAAAACCTGGTAATCTTAGAAAAAAAATTCTCAGTATCAATAAAAACTTGTTACTTCTAATATGAAAACTTGTTATTATTATTGAAATCTTGCTGATCTTAAAAAACGTATTGCTTTTAGTAAAAAACTTGTTACTATTCATAAGAACCTTTTTTACAACGAAAAAAATTTGTTAGCATTAAGAAAGACTTCTTGTTATTATGAAAAAACTTCTTAGCGTTATAAAAAACTTTTCAGTATTATGAAAAACTTCTTACTATTAAGGGATAAATTAGTTACTATTAATAAAAAAAATTATTGCTATTATTAGGAAAAATTTATTGGTACTAGTAAAAAAAAACTGGTTGCTATTAGGGAAAATATTTCTTATTATTACTTGTTACCATTAGAAAAAAACTTGTGAGTATTAAGTAAAGCTTGTTACCATTAAGAAAAAAACCGTTACTATTATCAAAAAGCATTTAGTATTTGCTAATCGGAAAAAACATATTACAACTAAAAAATAAATTGCTATTGAGAAAAACGTTATTACTTTGGCGATTGACAAATTAAGAGCTAGTTGAAATAATATCAAATTGATCATTCCACATATATTCACAAATCAACGATTGCTAAAGGTAAACGCCTATACACCGATTCACTCTTTTATAAATGGTGAAAAAATTTCAAAACTTGCGTTGGCATTCTTAAAAAATGCTAGTGTCTTAGGATAAAGGACCACTTTCATTCCTTCTATGTAAAGTAAATGGAATTCCAATCTGCAATTTATCCTTTGATAAATCCTAAGGGACCCTATACAAATTGACGATTTAATCCTTGGATCGAGATTCACAATTATATGAAAATGGTATAACCGAAGAAGTGTTTGCAAAAGCTCATGGTATCATTGTATTGGATTTGCCCGGTACTCAAGATATGAGTATTTTCCAGACGGGCACGGTACGTTTAAAGTGCACCTTGGCAGAACCATTGGAAGAGAGTATTGCATCAATCTCACTAAATCAATTTGGAGCTTATTGGGAAATTATCCCTGATGGTAGTGTTTTATTGGACTTGGCATAATCCAAAGAAATCTATCAATCAATATAGTCAAATTCGATCCTTGCACGTCCAATTACAAATCTTATTGCATACCCTCGGATTTCCTAGAGCTTATTCATAATGGCAACAATAGCTTTATCATTTGTTAACAGTAGTCCATCAGCTTTAAAGACGGGGCATTGTCTATGAATCTTTCAAACAGCGAAGAATATTACATTTTTTGATCGTCTTGGGACTATGCATGCTACACGCCTCACATTAAAAAATGGAAGCGGAAAATTGGAAGCGAGTACAAAATGAACCAAAACCTCAACACTATTATGCACTATTATACACTATTATATAGATTCCGTACACTATTATATTTTATCTTTCGATGTTGAAGATATACTTAAAGTGAATTTCTTAGCATTTATGGTGGCAATCTTCGATTGAACGATTTCTAGTTGAAAATACTTTTTTCTATCTGAATAATATAAATTGTAGTGCCCTAAGGGTGAAATACATTAAAAAGTTCGTGAATTCGTTTATTAATAAAACTTGTATGTACAGAGCTCCCCTGTTCGTTGGATTTTTTTCTTCCTCATATAGGTAATTGTCGGAAACAATTAGTAATGGTTGCTCAATAGGATTCAACTTGTATTCATCTTGGCCAGCAAAGTCAAGGCCAAATTTTCTCCAATATAATCTACCTTCATTTTTAATATATATGTTATTGTAAAATTCATAATATATAATTCACGTTTTTCAATTTGTTTATTTGAATCAATTTTACACACGGAATTTTCATATGAAGAATCACTTTCTGTAACGGCCAAATTAAAACCAGTAGGTTTATAGTCACAGTAGTCGATATCTTCACAGTGATGTCGTGAAAACCAGACTGTCTTATTATTCCAACAATTGAACCTTAGAGCAGGTTTTTCCTTCCAAAAAAATTAAAACCACGACGATGCCAGTCTCTTAAAAATAAACTGAAATCACGTTTAGGGTTTTCATGCAATAATGCCAGGGTAAGTATTTTCCCATTGATTACATTTATCGCAGTGACAATTGGAGCATAGGATACCTCTAGTGCAGGAATCACAAACATCTTCAAGACAGGAATTACATTTCTTAATTTACATTTCGTGTCATCTATGCAATTTACATGGATTGAATAATCTACACTTTTCATTATAGTCATCAATAATAGTACAAATCTAAGAGAATGGCCATCTGCTCAATGTTTAGAAACACAATGGACATGTGTAAAAAATTTTAAATGTTGACTGCATCATTGCTAAAATGAAACTGACTCACGATTAATAAAAGGAATGTCAACTAGGAGGAGGAGGAGTAATCGCGTCGCGTCACAAAACTTTTCGACTATAGAAAATTTTCGACTTATTTGTTGTCACCTTGCAAAATAGCCGTCTAGCTAGTGGTGAAAAGTATATTGACAATATCCTTTTGTTCTGGTTCAATTAATGCATACATAAATTGAGTAAATGCATCTGGGCCTTGATGTGAAAGTTTCATGCAATAGTCCAAAGATGGAGACTAATTTCTCATTATATTATTAAAAATTCTTTGAAAAAATATTTTCCTTTGAAGAGATAATTGTAGAAAATTATCATTTAGAATCAAATGTTTTTCCAAAGTCAAAATATTCCGTATGACTTTTCGGTTCTCAAATCCAGGCATTCATAATCCTGATACCGTCACTACTGATTATAGACTAACGATGGTTCTTTCTCGCTAGTTCCAAACTTTCTTCTTTTTTATAGATTCATTCAGATCATTGTCTTCAGTATATTTCACAAATGTATTTAATATGTCTTATAATCTTTGTATATGCATTATCTTCCCCTTTGATGGAAAGTATAACTGGTCTTTCGACTTGAATTTGCTTAATAATATTACATAGGACTAAAAATTTTGTCTAATTGTAGGGTTAGCTTACAACCCCTTGTAATTTCTACTGCTACATTAGGTACTATAGACTTCATTTCAACTTTGTTAGGCCTTCAGTATCCAATAGATTAAAAGTGTCCATTAATAAACGATAACATCCTCAATGTTGACACACAGAAGTATTTTTTAATACTTAAGCAAATCTAGCAAGTCCAGCACGATTGCGTCATATTTGCCTGTAAATACTAGGCCATGATAATTTTTTTTTTAATCGGAACTTCCCCGCTTGACTAGCGGTCTCTGTTAAGTTCTATTACGTAACAATCAAGGAAATCCTGATTTGGCTGGTCCCTAAGGGATCCTGCCCCTCGTAAAACACACTGTTATGTAAAACCAAAACCCCATTATGTAAAAACCAAGGAAAGAATGATTTGACGGGGCCCTCGCAGATTTTTTAACACTCTATTAGGTAATTAAAACCTAAATATTTTAGAAAATATTCCTACAGGCACATACCTCTCTTAGAAAACACGCCCTATCATGTAATTGACACCTGCATCCTTTAGAAAAACAGTCCCTATTACGTAAGAGATACCTGCGTCTTGAAGAAGGTTTTTAAAAAAGTGTCGGAACTGGGATTCAGAGGGAAAGAGATATCACCAAAACCATGGAGTTTTATTCTGTATACTATTCTGACATCAGAATTTAAAGAATAATAAATCGTAGGTTAAGCTCGTATTTAAAGATCGTAGGTTAAGCTTCCAAATTATTAGAATTGACAGAATTACAAAATTCTCGGAGAAAAATGTGACACCAATCCTCTGTCTTACCAAACTCAACCACAATAATAAGTATAAATAGCTTGTAAAGAGAAGATGACTGCACTTTCTAACCGATAATAAAATAAATTTTCTTAACAATTTTAATTTTTTATCTATTGTTCTGAATCTATTTTTTAAACAGGTTTTCAAAATTTCACACATTTTCAAAGCCATTATATTTTAAAATTATTTCAACTTTAAAATCTGGCTAATTCCTTTTGAGCAGAGCTTTTGTCTTAAAAACTCTCAATTCCCCGAAAAATCAAAATATCAAAAATAAATTTGCAATAACCATTTAATTTATAAAACAGTGTCAAATGTCAAAAAATAAAAAAAAACTCTGAATTTTTTGTTTCAGGCTGGGAGATACGCATTTATTATCATCCTAATATTCAGCAGGTTGTAACAAGTCTTTCTGATGTAAGATTATGCAATGTTATGGCGCTACCATTCACTGGGACTCATTTGCCAGCCAGTCACATTGATTTAAGCGGTATTAATCCGCGAGTATGGCGATTTATGCCTCTTTTGGATGATTACGTGAGCATATTCTTGTCAAGAGACTCAGATTCGATAATATTAAAGAGAGAGGTTAGTGCAGTTGAAGAATGGCTCAGTTTCAATAGGTCATTTCATGTTATGAGGGACCACCATAGCCATCGTGCAACTATCCTAGCAGGTAAGTAAACTTAAAGAAAAAAATAACATTTAATCGAGTTTGTGTTGCTTGAGCCAAAGCATAATCTTGTAGTTACGGCTGAAAAAACATTACACACTAGAACGTCACAAATAATGTACTTCCTGGGTTATTTTGCAAATTGAGCTAAATTTAAATTGCAAACTGAGCCAAATTGAGCTAATTGAGAAAATTTAAGGCATCATTTTTCGTTTAATAGAAATAGTGGAAGTTTGGAATAACAGTTTGGGTATCTGAGTGACGAATACAGCACAAGATACAAAGATATATTTCTGGTAAGCAAGTTTTTGAACAAAATGAGTGTTTTTTTTTAAATTCAGTTCTATCTGTTTAAATTTCTCGCCTTTACAATTTGAGTCTGGCAGTAAATCGTTGAAGAACAGTGATCAGTTATGAAACTTGGCATTTTTTAAACAGATGTAACTGATTCTCTTGATGGAGCTTGTTGCTTCAGATAATTCTGCTCACCAGTGTTAAGAAAACCAGTTCATCAGTGTGGGATCAAAACCTAACTGTCGTTCAGCACTTGGACCGCGAGACAGCTTGATTATAATGATATTATTACATTTTAGTCTTTACTTTTGGAAATTTTCTCTCTTAGAGGCTCTTTAAACCCTCTTCCAAAAGACTGCTTAAAAAGATAAAAAGAAGAAAAGAATTACCTTCATTTGATTTTTTATGGCACTTGGTATTAACCAAGTGACATATAGCGATTGCAAATTCTGTCGGTCTGTCTATCGGTCTGTCTGTTGATATGTTCCGGCTTTGCTACTTTAGGCACTTCTGGGTAGGCTAGGACAATGAAATTTGGCAGGCATTTCAGCTATCGAACCAGATTAAATTAAAAATAGTGTTTTTCCCGAGTTGACCATTTGTGAAGAGTGGGGGACCCATTAATTTGGAAAAAATAGAAAAAAGGTAGTATTTTTAAGTTACGAACAGGTGCTGGTATCTTAATGAAATTTGATGTTTGGAAGAATGTTGTGTCTCAGGGCTCTTATTTTAGACCCCGAACAGATCAGGTGACATTAGGGGGAGCTGGAGGGGGAGGGAGCCTAAAATCTTGGAAAACGCTTAAAGTGGAGAGATCAGGGTGAAACTTGGTGTTAAAAATAATCAGAATTCCTAAATACGTGATGACATTCTCAAACTACAGACCTATTTCTCTTCTTCCCGTCATCTCAAAGGTTGTTGAAAAAGTAGTGTATCGTCGACTCTATTCATTTGTATTTAGTACTAATTCGACTGCTGGAAATTCTCTCATCACTAACTATCAGTATGGTTTTCGTCCCTCATTCTCTACCTTGTATGCACTTACTGATGCAGCACAGTTTGTGCGTGTTAATCTGGACAAGGGCTTGTGTGTTTTGGGTCTATTTCTTGACTTTTCAAAGGCCTTTGATATGGTTGACTACAATGTTCTTCTGTCTAAACTTCTCTTATTTGGAGTGCATGGGGTCCCACTAGAATGGCTTAGATCCTACCTCTCAGATAGATCTCAGTATGATTTGGTTATACGTACTTCTTCCTCTCCTTTTCCTGTATTGAAAGGTGTCCCACAAGGCTCTGTGCTTGGACCACTTTTGTTTCTAATCTACATTAATGATCTTTTTGATGGTCTTCATCCCCTTGTTCACCCTGTTCTTTTTGCTTATGACAGAAACTTTTATCATTGTTGCGGTGGACCTGTCATCTGCCACTTCTATAGCTCAAGGTCTTCTTGATAAAGTAAAGGATTGGTGCTGGTCAGATGGTATGGCTCTTAACAGCCGAAAGAGTACCATTGTCAACTTTAGGACCCCTTACAGTGTGAGAGACGTACAGGAGCTAATCACCCTGACTTTTGGGAATGATATTATACCACAAGCTACTATGGTGAAATGTCTTGGTGTGTATCTTGACTGTTTTTTTTCATTTAAACCGCATATAACTCACACCCGTTCCTTAATCCTCCGCCAGTCTTCAATGTTGCACCGGATTAAGTCATTTCTTCCACCTGATATTATGGTTTCTCTTTATTATGCTTTTATTTATCCTTACCTTTCTAATTGCTGCTCTGTCTGGGGCAATACTAATAAATCTCTTCAGTGCTCATTTCAAAGAGCCCAAAATAGGGCAGTGAAGGCTACTTTTCTTCTCCCTCTGATTTACCCTTCCTCTGATCTTTATAATGATACTGGATTAGCTCCGCTGGATCATATTATAGTTAAAAGTACTCTTTATTTAGCGCATTCTGCTTTTCTAGGTAATCTCCCACCTAGGTAATCACCTTGCAGCAGTTTTTCTCTCACGGACAGTCTCAGGTAGGTACTTTTCTTCTTTACGTAATTCTTCTCGACGATTTATTTTACAAGAACGATCCTCTACAGCAGCTCAGAGGTCTCCTGTATATCAGTCGATTCTATTGTGGAACTGTATCCCTTCGGATGTCCATCTTATTTCTTTCTGCAAATGTATTATTTCGTCGGGTCTTTCCAGTTCAATAATTTTTGTCTCTCTTTTTAATTCTATCCCAATTTGTATGTCACTTCTCTTCTTTTAAAATAATTTTCAGCTATATGTTAAATCTCCTTCTAAATCTTCTATCTGTTAAATGTCCTTTTCTTGTTCCAGTGTTTTTTTTTTGTTTTTTCTGTATAAATTTTAAAGAAGTATTTTATTCTTGTTCTCTGTGGTCCAATTACATGCAAAGCTTCTTGGGCCTAGTAACCACTTTACTTTTGTAATAGTTTTTCTTTTAGTATTATAAATTGATTGATTGATTGATTGATTGACATAACCAGAATGGCTCTGCTCTGTTTGGGGGAGTAGGGGGGAGAGTTAATTGTTAAAAATTAGAAGAAAAAGAAGAAAAATTAGAGGGTTAATTCTGAAAAATTAGAAAAAATGAGGTATTTTTAACTTACGAAGGAGTGATCGGATCTTAATTAAATTTGATGTTTGGAAGGATATTGTATCTCGGAGCTTTTATTTTAAATCTCGACTGGATCCAGTGACACTGGGGTTAGTTGGGGGGACCTAAAATTTTGGAAAACGCTTAGACTGGAGGGATCGGGATGAAACCGGATGGGAAAAATAATCATTAGTCCTAGATACGTGATTGACCTAACCGAAACGAATCCACTCTCTTTGGGGGAGTTGGGAGGGGGGGGGGGTCTGAAAAATTAGAAAAGTGAGGTATTTTTAACTTACGAAGGAGTGGTCAGATCTTAGTGAAATTTGATGTTCGGAAGGATATCATGTCTAAGAGCTCTTATTTTAAATCCCGACCGGATCCAGTGAAGGGGAAGTTGTGGGGGCGGAACCTAAAATCTTGGAAAATGCTTAGATTGGAGGAATCGGGATGAAGCTTGGTGGAAAAAACACAAGCTCTAGATATGGGATTGAAATAATCGGAACGGTTATGCTCTCTTTGGGGGAGTTGGGGGAGAGTGTTAATTCTAAAAAAATCTGAAAAAATGAGATATTTTAACTTACGAAAGAGTGATCGTATTTTAATGAAATTTCACGTTTAGAAGGACCTCAAAACTCAGATCTATTATTTTGAATCCCAACCTGATCAAATGTCATTAGAGGGGGGGGGGGCGAAAATTTTGGAAAAATTTTAAAGTTGAGATATCAGGATGGAACTTAGTGGAAAGAATAAGCACAAGTCCAAGATAGGTGACTGACATAACCGGACCGGATCTGCCCTCTTTGCTGGAGTTGCGGGGGGGGGGGTAATTTGGTAAAATTTGAAAATAATGATGTATATGTAACTTACGAACGGACTATCAGATCTTAATGAAATTTGATAGATAGAAGAATCTTGTGCTTTAAAACTCTAATTTTAAATCCCAAAAAGATCCGGTGACATTGAAGGGAGCTGTATGGGGAAACGGGAATTTTGGGATAACGTGAAAATCGAAGTATCTTACAAATGGGTGATCGGATCTTAATGAAACTTGATATATAGAAGTATCTTATGTCTCGCACGCTCCATTTTCAATTCGAATTGGATCTGGGGCCATAGAGGGTTGGAGGTGGGAAACAGAAATCTTGGAAACCGGTAATCTCGGGAAACGCCTAGAGTGGAGAGATTGGAATGAAACTTGATGGAAAGAATAAGTACAAGTTAAAGGTACGATATTGACATAATTGGTATGGATCCGTTCTCTTTGGAGGAGCTGGGGGTTGTTAATTTGGAAAATTAGAAAAATTGAGGCATTTTTAACTTAAAAACGGGTGACCTGACCTTAATGAAATTTGATATTTAGAAGGAACTCATTTCTCAGAGCTTTTATTTCAAATCAAGACAGGATTTGTTGACATTGGGGGGAGTTGGAGGGGAAAACCAGAAATCTTGGAAAACACTTATAAATGTCGTAGATAAGTGATTGACGTAACCGGATTGGATCCGCTCTCTTGGGGGAGTTAGGAGGTGGGTTTCAGTGCTTTGGCGAGTTTAGTGCTTCTCGACGTGCTAGGACGATGAAAATTGGTAGGCTTGTCAGGGTGCTGCACAAGTTGACTTGATAAAGTCGTTTTCTCCGATTCAACCATCTGGGGGGCTGAAGGGAAAGGAAAAATAATAAAATTCGAGGTATTTGTAACTTAAGAGTGGGTGGTCGGATCTTAAGGAATGTTGATATTTAGAAGGACCCCGTGACTCAGAGCTCTTATTTTAAATCCCGACCGGCATTAAGCCTCTGATTTTCATTTAAAGCAATCTATTGATTCTTAGATTTTTGCTAGAGCTCATACCATATGAGCTTTTGGGTCTTGGCTCTTCCAACCTCGTCACAAGTGCCATATGAGCTCTTAGCTCTTGTTTTTCTTTAGAATACTACAAAACAGTTTAATGAGTGCATAAATTAACACTTTCTTAGAAATTGATATTTTAGTAATTATGTGCAATTAAAAGAGGTATCTGAGCAGCTATAAGATGGATAGGATGGTTAACGTATCAGGTTTCTATGTTTTGCGTTATCCAACCAAGAAATAGTCATTATTTACTACGGTACCTGAATTAAATCCTTCAGATTCTTATCACCTTAGGGATAACTCCAGTTTTAAATACTCTTTCGCCTGTTTATTTTAACTGCCTTTTATAGAAAGGTTAAAAACTCAAAATATACTTTCCAGAGCACCGTATTGTCTCTTCGGCAAAATAGGTAATATCATAAGTCCCATATATTAAGACATCATGTAAATATTTTGATAGTACAGCACATAAAAAAGAACAACACAAAACTGAAATTCTAGGTTTCTGGACCAGACCTATAAACCTCCCAAAAGAAACGTCTTGCATGATTTTTTTGTGCTGTTTATTACCCTCCACGTAGTGGATTTAAGAGTTTGCTGAAGGCATATCTCCAACTTTTTACTGACAAAACTCACTGCAAGTATCCTTATATCGCAATTACATTGTGTGGTGATTTTAATAAGCAAGACCAAAATTGGCTTAGCTCCGCTCTTAGTCTTGATGAAGTGGTCAAGTCACCTTCAAACGGTGATAAAAACCCTTGATTTGATTATCATCAATATTGTAGGTTACCAATATGACCCCAACATGGCCCCTCCATTAGTGGCAAGCGACAATCTATGCGTTATTTGACCCATTCTATCATCCTTTCCCTAAATCAATTTATCTGATATTCATATAGACCCATTATTGACGAGAAGGTTGCCCATTCCAAAGTAAAACTCAGCTCCAAATCTTGGGCCGATATTTTATTTCTTACCAATGGCAATGAAATTGCTTCCAAGTTTTCAGTAGAACTTAACTAGCTGTACTGTGACACCTTTTGAGTGAAAAAAGTTAATCACAAATCCAATTGTGAGCCATGGAGAATTAAAAAAATTACAGTAAATGAACACGATAGGCTCTTTAAGGAGGTATTTTCCAAGAATCTCGGAAACTTTGAAACGCTTTTGTTATTGAAATCCGTAAGGCAGGGAAAGGGGCTTGGTACTCACGTGTTCAATAAGTTATTGTATTCTGACTCTAAGAAATTCCACAAAAGTTTTCAATACTTCATGGGCAAGGTCTCTTCGAAGTGTTTATTACTGGATGGTAATGGCGACCCAGTGAGTGGGGATATCATGAATGATCATTTTGCCTCAATTTGTAACATTCACCCGCTAATCCGATGTATGATGGCCAGCAGTTCAGCTAGTGATATTCCTGTGAACGAAATACATCCGACCCAACTTTAATTCGAAATTCCTGATACAAATGCGTCTGTATACCCGGGTGATATCCCTACCAAATTGATTGTGAAATATTCCCAGTATTTAAGTGCACCTCTAACTGCTATTTTTAATCTATGTTTTGTAGATGTTATTTTTCCAGTGTGTTTTAAACAAGCTAATATATCACATATATAAAGAAAAATTAAGACCCCCAAAGCTATCTCTGACTTAAGAACAAAATAAAAAACCTCTATTTTTTTAAATTGAAAGTTTTATTTAGAATTTTCTTGTTGACGATGTTCAAGGTGTAATCAACCCAAATCAGTCTGGCCTTAGGCCACATCATTGCATCATGCATCTCTTAATTTATATACTGCACACTTGTTTTGGTGATATTAGCAAAACCTTCGACAATTTGGATCATCAGACGGTAATTGATAATGCAAGAGCCTTAGGTACCAGAAACTTTGTTTTGCGTATCGTAGCTAGTTTTTGTCTGACATTGAACAATGTTCAGTCCTCCCTGACTCCCTAAATCAACAGGTTTTTTCTCGATTTTCTACTGAGTCCCTCAAGGGACAAAATTAGGTCCTTTAGTCTTTTTAATAATGATTTAGCATGTTTTGACCACTCTTTTAAATGCGCTGATAATTTGACATTGCTTAACTCTTGTCGAACCACTACTACTTTTTACGTTACACTAGACTCACTCATTTACAATTCAAAGAATGATATTTATAATGTTCAACTCAATTTAAGCATACCCAAAAGCAGTGTCACGCTATTTCCTTTTTTATAAATATACCACCTATTGATACTGATCTTTGAAGACCAAAATTAAATACGGTTAAACCACTTGGTGTGCAGTTTGACAATGACTTCAAATTGATGTCCCACACTTCCCAATTATTTAAATCTTTAATTTTTCTCTTTAAATCTCTCTCTCTTCTCAAAAATGTATCTATATGAATCTGGAACCTTGAAATAATTTATTGTTCTTATATAAGACCCTGTATAGAATATACTTGCCCTGTCTGGCACCCTGGGTTGACCAAAGGCCAATGTTCGAAAATTGAAAGTATTCAAAGAAGAGCAATAAAAATTATAATAGTGACATCCTATGCTACATATGGTTTGGGTTTGACACACTTGAACTTACTACATTGGAATAACGACGTTACATCCATACCATGAATCATGGTAACAAATGTCCTAGTTCTGTCTGTCATCGATGTCCCCCCCCCCTTAAGGAAAATCTTTCAATCCTTCCAAGTACAAGACTCAAGGCTCACAGAATTCCAAAAGCTTTTGACTTGTCCCTGAATATTGATTATAAGGTAAAAAAAACTCTTGTTTTGTTTCCCATCTTGTTAATTGGTACACTTTTTTTTAGGTTTTTGTTTTATCACTTAAATTTTTGACCTGCTTATGCCCACCTTTGTGCTATTTTAGCAATTAAATTGTATTCTGTTTTATTATATTTTCATTGCCAAGGCTTTTAGTAGCCTAATTTCATAGAATTGCATTAGCCTAAGTTAAAAAAATAAATAAAAAAATGCAAATCCAGTCCCGATTCTTTTACGGCACGAATTTTTAGTCTTTTTAGTAAGGTGAATGCCTTCTCCTTTGCTGTAGCATTCAACTTTAAAGTTTATCGCCATGGCTCGGTAGCTGTTAGGCTGTTTCAGAGTAAGTTTGACCTCTAGACTACATCTTACAGTCCATGTATAGAAAAGACAAGGATAGTCCAGAGCTATTATTTTAAGTTGTTTGGTCTTTATTATAGTAGTATGTGGTGAGCCTGCCACCCAAATTCATTGCAGTGGGAATCAAACTCCTTGTTACAAAACAAACAATGTGCTCTTACAGGGCAAAATCAAACAAAACAGGTTTTTAATTTTTATTTGGATAGAAAATTCTCATAACAATGAAATTGCAGTTAAAAATATCAATTTTGAATAGTCTTTATATTCGTACATTTTTTTTTTTAGGAATGTGGGGAGCCCGGTTGGATAAACGAGGAAAAGAAATAAGAGAAGCAGCAGTTAACATGGTTTTAAGCTCACAGGATGATTTAAAAAGCACTGATCAAAGACAATTAGCCTACCAAATTTGGCCATTAGTTAAAAACGACTCTGTAAGTTTGAAATGGCTCGAATTTCACCAATATGTTTTTTGTTGTTTTTTATAGACCCATTCTGAGGTTGATGTTAACTGTTATTTCTTGTGGATATGTTTGGGTGTCCCTTTTCCATATCGTGTTTTGTCACATAAAGGGGATTTTTTTATGTTAAGTCTCTTTGTTAATAGTTTATTCTAAATTAAAAAACTAAATAAAACAAGATTTTGAATAATTTCCTGACAATTATAATTTCGCAATATTTTGGACAAAAAAAATGTTGGACATTTTGGTTTAGATTTAGTTGTATGTAAATTGAAATTCCCCTACAAAATCTCGCCCTGACTAAGCATAATGAATGTAAATAGGTCAGGAAACAGCAGTGACTAGATCTGACATAAGAAAGAAAAACAAAGAAAGAAAAAACATAAATGCAGACCTGGGTCTCAATTAGACAGTAAACAGACCTTAATTAGTGTTAAAAGAGATGAAAGGCCTCAAAGAAAGTGTTAAAAGAGATGAGCAAAACATTTCAAGGACATAATAAACCATGTCAAATTTACTGAAAGAGATATAGGAAAGAATGAAAAGGCTTATGACTTATGACCTGGAAATGAGGTTAATGGCTTGTTGGAGATTGAATCAAGCATTAAGTAGGGTTGTGTTCGATGCACATTAATATCGACCATTTGGATAAGCTTTATTTTAGGGAGCATAGCAAAAGCTTTGGGAGTGCATGAAATCAAACGGAAAGGAAAGACTCTCTGAACTCAAATTCTGCAGAAGATATGAGTATCATAGACACATATACTGGGAATATGAATGAATTTGTGATGGTTTTGAGAGTTCAGGATGCAAGAACAGATTCGAAAACTAATGTCAAGAAGAAAAAGCTCGCTTAGACTAGTATAAATGAATTTGAAGAAGTGATGTAGAGTAACAAGTTTAATAAGACCAATGGCTTCACTTATCTGGGTAGTAATGTAAAAGATGGTAGATGCAGTGAATATACAAAAAGTACAATATACAAGTTTTATTGCAATTTTTTTCAACGTTTTGAGGATTGGAAGAATAAGGAGGTGTTTCTGCGAACAAATATTGAAATATGGAAAGCTACAGTTTTGTTACAAGGACTCTATCAGAAACAAGCTATAAAAGAAATGTGAGTCTGTACCACTTCATAGGGCTATAGTTAGAGAATGGTTGAGGTAGCTAGGATATGATTTACGGCTAACATATGATAGATTGCCGAATATCATCCTTGTTGGCCTAAGTGGGGAGGGAAGGGGTCGTAGGGATGTTTTTTAAGGAAATTTTAGCCTCTTGGGAAATGGTAAATCTGGACGTATTGAACAGACTGGGATGTAGTAGCAGTGTTTGCAGCTGTGGAGGCTTGAGACGGTTTGATGCTGAAATTAGTTTTTAGTAGTAGTTATTGTAGTCGTTTTAGGAGCCACTTTATTTTCTTTAGCAGTATGTAAGTATTGTATTATACTGTTTGAGTGTCCGACTTACTTTTATTTTAATGATTATAGTCTGCTAATTTTGTGTTCACTAGTTCTAATACTTTCGTCGGCAGTTTAATTTATACATTTTCTTCTTTAGGTCGTTCATGATTCATATAATTGCAAAAACCACCATTTGAGGAGCTGTGATATAACTCTTCCTTTTCCAACTAGACGAGAAAACTTAACATTTGTTGGTCAAGTGGCAAGTGGCAAGTGGCTTTTTATTGAAGAGTGTCCTGAAGAATGTAGACCGATGGAACATAAGGAGTGGTACTTTTGCTGATTTAATCAATTGTAATACACAATTGTGTGCGTGTTTGTTTTTCCCTCTGTGTGTTAATGTCTCTCCTCCCTGCCTATGTGTGTGCTTGTGTGTCTGACTTTTTGTGGTTTTGTGTATGTGTTTGTGTGTATGTATGTTTGTGTGTTTGTGTGGAATTGTGTGTTTGCGTGTTTTTTCCCCCTATATGTTCTGTGTCTCCGACCGTCCTTGTGTCTATTTCTCTTTTTTTAATAACATTGTCTTTCTAAGGAAAAGTAAAATAGTATTTTATACATTTTGATTTATCAAATAGTTCGTGGGAACGAAGTGTATGTAAGGAGTGATGCGACTTAATAGTAACTGAAACTCTAAGAAACTGAGAATCATAATAACAATAAAAACTCTATAAAATTGAATATTAATTCTTGTTCAAAGTGAAAATACAATCAAGTTTAATGATACCATCAAAAGTTGAGTATAAAAATTGGTAAACCATCAAAATTTGGATTGGTAATGTTGTCAATTAAAAATTTAAAATAATTTTTGAAAAAGGAGGGAGACATCCTTAAGAAATCAAGTGATCACAACAAAAAACACCCTATTTTATTAGGAATATCAAAAAACCTTGCTCTATTTGTATCATACTCCCGTGCACAAAATCTGAAATTAAATTTTTTTTTGTGAAAAGATAGATCTAGGAAGTTTGTTAATTTGTTGTTTTTTTCGTAAGATTTATCTCATCAAACCAGACGTGGATCGAAAAAGAACTTATTTGTTTGAAAATTAAATGTTATAGTTCTCTTTTTGAGCGACCAAATATATTGCGGGGTAGTATATCTCCCTTTGCATCTCTCATTGGTACTTTATGGGTCTAGTCCATTGAAATTAACTATAATTACTTTTTAAACCTATTTTTCGAGGGGAGATAATTTTGGAGGGAGGGAAGGCCTGAGAATTATTACAAAGTCGAATTGTTTCATGGGGAAAGGACATTCTCCATGTTGAGAGCCGGACAAGTAGCACTATTTTTTACTTCTCTAAATCTAGTATTTACTATTTGAAAATATATCACTGATTTTAATGAGAAGATATTATATTGTAGGGATTATTACTTGTTGAAAGATAATTTTGTGGAGGTAATTTTCAGTGAGGAGGAAATGTTATGGGGAAAGCTTCAAAAGTACAAGAGGAATTTAAGCTAGTATGAACATTTCGAGGGGAAAATTATTCATGACGAAGGAATTCGTAAGAGGGGGAAGATAATTTTTAAGGAAGATGGATATCTATGCAGAATTGGATATTAACGATTTTTTTTTATATACAATCTTAGAATTGATGTTTACAAAATATAAATCAAAAACAGCTCTAGCAAGCAATTCAATTCAAAAATAAATTTTGGCTAAAAGTGAAAAGCATCATTAAAACTTAAATGAGAAGTTTATTTTGTAGAAATATAAACTTCATACAATGGTAATGAGAGGCGGATTTGAAGCCCTGAAAATTATTTGCATACCAATCGATAATGTATGAAGGGAATGTCTAAATCAAAGTGGAAAAAAATTATTTTCATTTTGATCTTAATTTTGCTCCTTTCACTCAATGTTGCGTATTATCAGTCGGAATCTTTTTATTAATAGTTTACAGAAAGTATTTTTACTGTATAGTCAAAAACCAACAATATCTAGATTTCCACTTTACTTAAAAGTGTTTATACCTTTTCCTCTCTTTTAGACCTTCAGTTGTCTGTCCCTTTATTTGTTTCTTTGCTATCTGTATCTTTATCTAACCTTATATCCATCTGTTCTATAGTTTATATATATATATATATATATATATATATATATATATATATATATATATATATATATATATATATATATATATATATATTTAACCCTTTCAAGCTCCAATTGAATGAGCCTTTTTTGAAATATCTACGACAACAAATGGCAAATTAAAAATTTACATCTTACACCCTTTGGGAAAATAAGAGGTGTTGGGGGGACCAGACCTCCCATCACTCTGAATACTTTCCTCTTAAGTCCTCTCTCTTTACTCTAAAACTTTACTTCTCTCCTAATTCTTTAAGAAAGAGCTCGAAAATATTGGGGTCGTTAAATTGGAATAAAAAGCTTTGTAAAAGTAATAGAGACTTTAGTTTAACGAGCAAGGGATTTAAGAGGGTACGGCCCAATTATATATGGAAATTTTTTTTTAATTATGCTCTATACTTTAGGTTGAAAAAACCTATTTTTTTTTTTTAAATTTTTATGATTGATAATCAGATCACACCAGAAAATTTGCATCGCTCAAAGTGGTTTAAACACATCAGCATCCTCTCCTCTCTCCAATTTGCAACCACCGACACTCTTTTATACTGGATGATTGAAAATTACGCCTTGATTTGCACAATTTCAACAAATATAACCTGAGTCAACTTGGTCACTCCTAGAGCACCCCCCCCCCCCCAATCTCAGCACCAATAATAAAGGTCTACACTCAAAATATACTTGTGAACTAGGAAGAATTAGACAAGAAGTCCCTAACAATTACTTACATTAATTACGTATATGAAAAGGGTTACACCCTCCTCAAGGCCTCGCTCTTTACGCTAAAGTTACTATATAATAAAAAAATGCCTTATTATTCCAATTATACGGCCATTGTGTTTCAGGAATCATTCTTATAGAATTGGGACAAAAAGTCAAAACCTTACCGTAAAGTGCAAGGCAGCCTCTTTCATATAGGTAATAATTTCTTTCCATTTAAAGTTTTGATGTCGCGCCCTACTTTAAGCTTATTTTTTCTTATTTCTGATCATTTTTAAATATTACCAGGAAATCCAACTCCCCACCATTCAGAATTCCTTTTACGTAAAAACAATTCCCTCCAGGGTAAATCTCTCATATAATTTCATTCTAGCTGAAAATTCTACCCAGAAAATTTCTTGGGGACGATTTCGGATGAAAAACTTTTCTTAGCGCACTTTCGTTTGAGAAAGACATCTGGTTGTTAATAAAATCATGCCAGTAATCCCCTCCTCCTTGCAAAAGTTTCCGGAAAAAAGCCAGAAAAATACATTTTCCAGGAAAGGCTTTTTTTGGGAGGAGGGGGGAGGCTATAAGGAAAACTTTAAAAAAGCATCAAAACTATGATGATTTAACCCACTCCCTTATGATTTTTGGGAGTATTTTTGGTCTACGCTGTTATTATGAAAGTTAAGAGTAACATTAAAGCCCAAAATGCGCATAATTTATTCTTTACAGGAGAAAGAATGCCCCTTCCTCATCCAAACCTCCACCTCAAGGTAACAGAAACTTTGAAGTGTCATCATTAGATCAGAACTTGAGAGAGTTAAAGTCCTTTTTTAAACTCAATAGGAATTGGAGTCCAACCAACCACAGTTGAAGGTATTTTCCTTTTTTTCAGGCAGAAAGGGGTAGTTTTCTGGGGTATATTTTACGAGGAGGTTTTCTGAGAGGGAGGGGGTAAGGGGGAGTAGATACTAGCCAGCGTTCTCTAGATTACTTATTGTCCAAATTAATTTATGCTAAACATTTTTTTTTCTTTATTGTTTACCCAATTAAACTTATAGAAAATATCATAGATAAAGGATTAAAACAGGAAAACATTAAAATAATAAAAAAATTCCCTTTATTTAACTACTCTGGCATTTGAAAACAAGACTTTTCCCACTATACCTTACAATCCGAAACTCAACGAAAAACTTGCAACAGTTTTAAAGAAACATGATCTCTCATTTTTTTCAAAAATGAGCTTAAGGCTGAGTATTTTTTTAATTCCGAAAATAGTACAACTGAACCTATAATGAATTGTGTTGTTTACACGGTCCCTTGTTCGCAAGGGAAGTTTCAAATTGAGAAAACCCTTCAACAGCTGTAGGAGTGACTGCTGGAACTCAATATTTCAACAGATCAATCCCTGATATTTGAAAGTAAAATAAAAATAGCGATTTTGATTCTACTTGCCCACTACATTCTTGAAAATCCAAATTATTTTGTTCTTTTGTGGAGGCAAATTAAATATCTAAAGCAATTGGCTTACCCAATCTTCTTAAGGACGCAATTAAAGTTAAAATAAACCCAAGTGTAGTTTTTTAATAAACCCGAGTGAACCAACAAAAAAAATCAATGAATATAGACCTTCCATTAAATAAAGAAACGACTGATTTTCCTATAAACCCGGATTAGAATAACTTAATATTAAAAGATTCAAATGAGTTTTCTCTCTGTTTAAATTAAGATCATCTGATTGCAGTTTTAATGAAAATGGGGTTAATAGATAAGCTAAGTTAATCAATAAACAGAGAATTATTTCACAATATAATTGGTGAATAGGCTTTCAGTTATTCCGGCTGTTTTTTGTTTTTGTTTTGTTGTTTGAGTTTAATTCAGTTTTCGCTACTCTTTTCGTATTTAAGCTAAAAAAAATTTTTTTGCACATTGTCAAAATTTCTGCTTATTTTTGCTTCCTTTTGTTGTGCTAGGTGAGTCTAGCCTACTTTTTCAGCTATTTATTTTTCTTGTTAATTTTTTTCTTTGTCAAACGTTCTTTCTTTATATTTGACCCAATTTTATTCTTTATACTCTCTTTGATTTTCCATTGCATATCTAAAATTTGACCATTAATAAAAAACCATCAAGGCTTTTGTGAATATTCTCAAGTCTGCAGTGCCTGTGAAAATGAGGCTCCTGTGTATTACTGTCCAATAGTCTACACATTTTTAAGATATATTAACAAGTTTGAAAAAAAAAACTCTTGCAAGAATAACTGTTCTTCACAAGTCACCTTCCCCATGTCTCATTGTTACAAATAATTTATCATGTTAATTTCAATCAGAATTAGGAAAAACTTACTTTTTCAATTTCATTGCTCGTCCGTGGGGATATTTTGGTTGGTGAGGAATATCTAAAGACGAAAAGTCTACACACTATTATAGAACAAATTTTTCAATGTTAAATCACAAGTAATTTTTTTAACAATAGTAAGATTTTCTGCTTAAAGTTAGATTAAAAATCTCCGAATAAAAAGTAATGGAAAGTGAACGCTTGATAGCCAAAACTGATTGCCAACGCTGTGTATTTGCAGAGTATTTTCTAACATATCTACAATATATTTTCAAAACAACGGAACCTTGTAGCCAAAGTGTTAGTTTTTTTCATTCTAGAACTTGCAGATAAAGATATATGAAATTTATACATACTACTGCTGTAATAATTAATGTTGCATGACGTTAGGGAAATGTGAAAGAAACAATAATATTCCTGGTTTCTAAAAATAATTTCAGCATGTCCTAACCCATTTTTATAACGAACAATAAAAGAATATCATATTTTGGAATCGTTTCACTTGGGATCTTCTTCATCCTCAAGTTTTTTCAGTGCCTAAAAATCCTGTTCCTACTTTTACCAGTACAATTTACTTTTTATATAAAACTAATTTTTTCATACAATCCAAAAACTACTTATTCCTATTATAGTAACAACAGTAGATTAAATAAATATTTTGCGAAACTATAGTGTAAATTTTAGGCAACTTAGGGTCTCAGGTCATAGGAACCGTAGAGTGGTTCTTACCATTCTTTTAGTTCAGCATATTTGACTAAACTCATGTACTCGAACACAAAAAGGTGAAATATGAACTGTCAGGAAAGAAATATTTTCAATAATTTCTAGTCATATCCTTCAGACAAATTTAGATGTTAAGAACTAAGAAAAAACCTTTCAAGAAGGACTCTTATAACTTTAAAAGATTTTATCTTTCCTAGCGTGTTCTTTTTTTGAAATATTGATGATCGCTTGAGTTATTGATGTAAAACTAGTTTTTACAGGTAATCAAACTCCGTTAAGTAGCTGTCGAAAAATATATTTTATAAAATATATTATATGAAAAACTAACTGAAAGTAACTAGCCACAATAAAAACTAAAGTGAATCAAAATTACTCCATATATGAGGGGGGATTGCCGATACGTCAAGCCTTGCTCTGTATGCTACAGTCGAGAAGTTCTTTTAAACCCTTCTCATTCAATTTTCAGTTTGTAGTTAAATATATATTTTTAAAGATGTTCTTGCAAAAACTTAGTGTTTAGCGTAAATATTGGGGGTCCAAGAAGGGGCAGCATCCTTTATATACGGTATAGTTTCTGTTTGTATTAAGTTTCAATGTTATTCCTTACTTCCAGTAAAAAAAAATATTATCAAATTGATTTTTAACCAGTTTTTAAATCATTCCTAGAAATAAATTTCCCTGCCTCCCCCCTGTTTGAAATTTTTCTGGAAAATCCTTCTAAGAAACTTTCCTTCCTTAAACTTTCCCTCTCCTTATCTTCCATGACCGTTAGTTCGATTGGATCACCCTAGAGAATATACTATTAACGCATTTCCGTAATCTGTCTTCTGGTAAAAGATACACAATTATAATATGACTAGTGCTGACAACCCTCATGTCTTTTCAAGACCGATACCTAATTTGCATTTCACTAAAAATGACAGTTGATAATCAACTTAATTTCTTATTAAAGTCAAAAAGTAAAGATATTTATAATATATTTTGTTTTCAGCAAAGTGCAAATCATTTTTTGACCTTGAGAAGAAACGAAGGTGCTCAGAATTTTTTTTAAATTATTGGTTAATTGATGGAAAATCATGAGATGTGGGCGAAAATATTTTCTTATATTTAGTGGAAGAAGAAAATCTATTGTTATGGTGGCTTTCAAGAGTTCAAATAAAAAATATTATAAGCAGCGTCACATTATAAAAACTGGCAAGATCATTAAAACTTTTAAAGGAGCTAATTCGATGGAAAATTAAACGTTCTCGTTACTTTTTCAAGAGTCAAAAGTGATTGGAGGGCAAGCAGCCTTCTTAAGCCTTTACAGTTACTAAAACCATTCAATCAAAATTGTAAACAATCATTTGTTGAACACGGTTCAAATTAGAAATTACGATAAAACTGAATTAAAAACAAACGAGCAGAAAATATTCTGAATAAGAACAGACTTTAAGACTCGTAAGACTTTAAGAAATAAAGGAAAAGTATGTTGGAAACTTAGTCTGTTGGAAAAGTATATTTGCTTTTTGCAATATGATACAGGTTATTTAATATTTGGCTCTTAGCAATGATGTTGTTGTTTTTTTTGTGCTGTGTTGTCTTCTTTATTCTGTTTTGTGTTTATTGTGATAATGTTAGTCAGATATTAAATGTTCAACGATTTGGTTATAACATTGATAATGATTACGATTCTGTATGGTATATTTGTTATGATACTAATATATTAGTTTATTTCTTTTTTTCTTTTTCACTAATTTGCAATCTTCACGATATACTAATCTGAAATTTTACGGTCAGTTTTATGGTACTTGGTATTTACAAAGTGATAAAGCGATCGCAATTTCCGTCAGTCTGTCTGTCTAGCGGTCTGTCAATCCCGGTTTTGCTAGTTCGGATGCACTGAGACTAGCTAGGACAATGAAAGTTGGTAGGCTTATCAGGAACCAGACGAGATTAAATTAGAAATAGTCAATACACCGATTCGGCCATTTGGGTGGAAGGATAGAGGGTTAATTCAGAAAAATTTGAAGAAATGAGTTATTTTAAATTGCGACCGGATGATCGTATCTTAATGAAGTTTGATAAGAAATTGGTGACATTGGGAGGAGTTGGAGGGGGAAACCAGAACTCTTTGAAAACACTTAAAGTGGATATATATGGATGAAAATTGTTGGGAATAATGAACATTAAGTCCTAGATACGCGATTGGAATAACCAGATCCACTCTCTTTGGAAGAGTGGGGGGACTTTCAGTGCTTTAGCGATTTCAGTGCTTCTGAACGTGCGAGGACGACGAAAATTTGTGAGCGTAAAAGGGGCCCGTACAAATTGACTTAATAAAAGTCGTTTCCCAAATTTAACCATATAGAGGGGGAGGGAAGGCTGAAGGGATGAGAAATCGTGAAAATTGAGATATCTTTATCTTACGAATGGGTGATCGGATCTTAATAAAACCTAATATTAAATTATTAATATAGAAAAATCTTATGTCTCAGATACTCTATTTTTGATTCGAGTCGGATCCGGGGATATAGGGGGTGGGGTTGGAACTGAAATCTCGGAAACCGGAAATCTTGGAAAAAACTCAGAGTGAAGATATCGGGGTGAAACTTGATGGGAAGAATAAACATAAGTACTAGTTACTTGGGTTTTTTTTAGTGCTTCAACGAGTTTGGTGCTTCTTGGCATACTAAGACGATGCGAACTTTTAAACGTGTCAGGGGCCTGCAAATATTGACTTGATAACAGTGTTTTCCCCGATTCGACCATCTGGGGGACTGGAAGGAGAGGAAAAATTGTAAAATTGCGGCATTTTTAACTTAAGAATGGGTGTTATGATCTTAGAAAATGTTATATTTAGAAGGACCTTGTGTTTCAGAACTTTTATTTTAAATACCAATCGTATCCGGTAATATTCGGGGGAATTGGAGAGGGAAATGGGAAATGTTGGAAAACGCTTATAGTGGAAAGATCGAGATTAAACTTGGTGGGAAGAATAAGCACAAGGCCTAGATACATGACTGACATAACCAGACTGAATCCGCTCTCTTTGGGGGAGTTGGGGGTGTTAATTTGGACAAATTAGAAAATTGAGGTATTTTAACTTATTAACGGGTGACTGGATCTTAATGAAATTTGATATTTAGAAGAAACTCATGTCTCGAAGCTCTTATTTGAAATCTTGACCAGATCTGGTCGGCAGTTTGGGGGAGTTATTGGGGGAAACTGAAAATCTTAGAAAACACTTAGAATGGAGACATAGAGATAAGAAATTAGTGGTAAGAATAAGGAAATGTCTTAGATACGTGATTGACATAAACGGGCTGGATCCGCTCTTTTCGGGGGAGTTAGGGGGGTCCAGTACATTGTTAAGTTTGTTGCCTCTGGACGTGCTCGGACGATGAAAATTGGTAGGCGTTTCGAGGACCTGCAAAAACCGATTTAACAGCAGTAGTTTTCCTGATTCAACCATCTGGGGGTGGGGCTGATGGGAGAGGAAAAATTAGCAGAATGAGGTATTTTAACTTAAAAATGGGTGATTAGATCTTAATGAATTTTGATATTTAGAACGATCTTGTTTCTCAGAGCTCATATTTATAATCCCAATTGGTATCAAGCATCTGATTTTCCTTATTGGTCAATCTATTGATTCTTAGAATTTTGTTAGAGCTCAAGCCATATGAACTCTAGTCACTTGGCTCTTCCAACCTTGTCACAAGTGCCAAATGAGCTCTTAGCTTGTGGTTTTTAGATAATAACCAACTTTAAAAATATTCAGTCCCAAAATATACGACTCCTTGAACGAAAATTTATGGGATATATGAAGAAAAACGTACATTTACTTCTTGTACCAACATTTATACCAACAAACCTGTTGGTTTGTCCCGTACCAACAAACAGATAGGAGACCAGTTGCTCTCCAATCTGTTTGATCACTCAAAAATAGCACTAGAACTTTTAATTTTCGTTCAAATGCACCATCTCTAGATTTTTTTGACCATTATTTTGATACGATCACCCCTAAAAAAAGAAAAGAAAAATAAAAAATAATAAATAGACCCGCATCCGTGGCATGTCTTAAGGTAGAAATAGCAAAATTCATATTTTTTCAGATAGTGGCTTGAAAGTTCCACGGTAGAATTGTCTGGTACGCTGAATTTGATTTCGTGATTTTTATTCAGATTCCTTTAGTTTCAAGGGGTGTACCCCCTGTATAAAAAATCAGGCAAATATTTCAGCCTGTAACTTTTCATGGGTAACACTAAACTTAATGATTATTATATCTTTGTAATTATTATAATAAACTAATTCTGTTCATGTATCTCTTGGTATTAAAAGTCTAGTTTATAGAGTATCGATTACTATTGAGCCGACTAGCTCCTTACTTATGGTTCTTTACCACAAACTGTTCAATTAGTCTTGATTGGATTACCCCAAAATGCTCAAAAAGTAAACATTTTAAGCCTATAAAATTTTTATGCATTTTCTATTGCTACATTATTGATGAAACTTGATACCCTAAAATAAGATATATTATCAGTGAGTTCCCTCATAAATACAGGCGATAACAGGAGAAGGTCCGGGTATAGATACTTAGATTTGGATTATATTCATAGTAAATTTTAATACAAATTATTTTTTTCTTGAATAAATTTTAAGGTTTTCTTTTCTTGTGCATACAGATTTTTAAATAACTGCATGCTTTCATATTAAAACTATTTTTAGCACAATATATTTTTATCTATAGTTCTTTTTATAAAGACCAAAATGAAGTAATGAGACTAGCAAGACCGAAAGGGGGATACTCAGTGTGCCAAAATTGCGACAATCTATCTGCATACTGCGTGATGATATTTATTCGTGAAGTTTACTTAATGAAGTTTACTTCTGATAAAAATCAAGGACAAACTGACGAAATCAAGGATAATATCTAAGAACCAGGACCAATCAAAAATGCGGACTAGTGCATTGAAATCCACACCGAGGTGTAGAAATAAAGATCAAACTATAAAAATCAAGGTCAATCTTTAGAAATCAAGATCAATCCAAAGAAATCAAGGGTAATTTCTAAAAATCAAGACCAATAAGCACGAGTCATAGCCACACCCTAGAAATCCAAACAAATTCACAAAAACAAATTAAAGATTTCAAGGCTAATCTCTAAGAACCAAGAAGAATCCGAAAAAAATCAAGAGGTTATTATGTAGAAATCTAAAGCAACCCCGAAGAAATCATAACCAATTCTTTGAATTGCAGATGAACTCGCAAAAATCAAGAGATCAACTTGCAAAAAATCTAGAACAATCCTTAGAAATCCTGACCAGTGCATATAAATACACACCAAGCTGTACAAACAAAGACCAAACTCTAAACATCATGGTCAATCTCCAAAAATCAGGACAATTCGAAGGAAATCAAGGGCAACATCTAGAAATCAAGAACAATACATACAATTCATGACCAAACCATAAAAATCCCAACGAATTCATAAAAATAACCACAAATCTGAAAGACCAACCGTTCATCTCCATGATATTATAATCTCATGAGGTAAAATTTAGTTTGAGCTATGAAAAATCTCATAGATTCTCTGTTTTGGCTTCACCTCTAAGTATGAGCTGAGAGGCATTCAATATTTTTTTCCCCATTGTAATAAAATGTCATTATAAAAATAAACTTTGGTCTCTGAAAAATCTAAAAAGCTCCTCTCGTCTCGGTTTGCCCTCTTAGTGTAAACAGTGAGGCATTCAATAGTATTTCTATTCTATGCTATTAGAATATCATTAGGAAAAATTAAACAGTGATCCATAAAAATTAAAAAAAAACTCTTCAGGTCGTGATTTCACCTCTTAGTGCAAACATCCAAGCAGTAATAAAAGGTTTTGTTTCTCATATATGGAACAAGTTCTTTTTGTCTTTTGTAGCAATTTAGCTTCTTACTTTATAGTTAAAGAAACAAACTACAAGAAATCTCCCATTGTTACATCTCTGACATATGATAAATCTCCAAAATTCGTCTGATCTGGGTTTCACCTCTTAGCGTAAACAGCGAGGCTTTCAATCGTATTTCTATTCCATGCTATTAGAATATGATGAGGAAAAATTAACACTGACCCGAAAAAATTAAAAAAAAACCTCAAGTCTTGATTTCACCTCTTAGCGCAATTATCCAAGCAATAATTAAAAGTTTGGTTTCTCATATACGAAACAATTTCTTTTTGTCTTTGGTCTCAATTTAGATTCTTACTTTATAGTTAAATAAACAAAATACAAGGAGTGACCCATTGTTGCATTTCTGACATATGAAAAATCTCCAAAATTCGTCAGATCTGAGTTTCACCTCTTAGCGTAAACAGCGAGGCATTCATTAGTTTTTCTTTTCCTCGCTGTTAGAATGCCATTAAAGAAAAATAACCTCTGGATAATGATTTATCTAAGAAAATTTCACTGGTCTTGGTTTCATCAAAGGACATTTAATAGTCATTCTACTCCAAAAGGGGTGCCTTAGCTTCGCCTCGAGTTAAACTGAGATAGACGCTTGCAATCACCTCAATTGACCCAAACCAAAACCAGTTGACGTTCGCATTCGCTTTGATACAGACCAAATTAAATAATGAGTGACAGTGAAATAGTGATTGGAATGTTGGACAATTTAGTTGATGAAGATTATGAACATGGAAGGCGATATAAAGCTCATTCGTGTCGCAGAACACTCTCAAATGAGAGTGATAGTGATCATAGAATAAATAATGGCTCTCAGAGCCCAGAGTTTCAAACTCATGCTCGATATGGCTATTGGAGCCCTGAAATAGGTTCTAGAACCACAAGAATTGGCTCTGTGAGCCCCACAAAAATCCATGACAGAAAGTGGAAGGCTTCTCCAGAAAAGCGAAAAGGTAAAAGATTGAAAGAAAAAAATGTCAAATGACTCTATTCAAAAAGATTTCTGAAGAACTGTCCCAAGATCCATAAAAAACTTGCCAAATTTGCCAAAAGAGCTTTCTCCAAACCTTTGGAAATAGGGAACCTGAAAGATATATTTGAGCGACATCCTAGGCCCGCGAATACAGATAAAATTGTTGTTCCCAAGGTGAATAGGGAAATTTGGGCTACTCTCTCAGCACGTGCTAAGCAGACGGATGCTAAGGCACTTCAAGTGCAGCGGACAATTGTGCACTCAACCTTTTGTGTTTTAGAGGCAGTAAATGATATTCTTGAGCTCGAAAATGAGCATATCAAAGAAAAGGTTGTTAAAAGCCTAACAGATGCAGTTCACATGCTTGGCCTCACCAATTATGATTTAAGTCTAAAAAAACGCCATGCGATGAAATGTAAGGTGGGCCCAGATCCCATGGTAGCATCCACTTTATGCGCTCCCGAAGTCAAAGTCACGGAGTTTCTTTTTGGCAAAGATGTTGCCAAAACAACGTCCAAGGCCAAATCCATTGTGGATATGAAAAAATCATTTGGAAGACCAAAAACGTGCAAGGGGGGCCTACTGTTATCGCCGATGGCAGAACGAGGCTCTCCGCCCATTTTATTGCAAAAACAGCACCAGGACCGTCAGGAGAGGCCAAAATTCCTGAACTTTCAGAAAAGGGATCGCAAATAGCTAGTATGTACCATTTAACACACCATGGCCTTGGTTTTTATGATTTTGTTGTAAATTTCAATAGGCAGTCAAAACATTTGGTATATTATTTTAAAGCAGGAAGAATTAGTAAGTTTATCTCAAAATGGCAGTCAATAACAAGTGATTTGAATATTGTGAATATTTTGGCTTCAGGCTATAAGATTGAATTTGAGAAAAGACCATTAAAAGCTTTGGTAACAAAAAACAAAAGTTTTGCGTCTGAAGAAATGCAGGCTATACGAAAAGAAGTTGATATTTTGTTGCATAAAGGAGTTATTATTAAAGTACCCGAGTTCAGAATAAAAAAAATACGTTGTGTTTCTCCCATTTTTACGGTCCCAAAGAAAGATGGGTCTTCTCGTTTTATTCTGAATCTTAAAAGCTAAACGAAAGCATTAAATATTACCATTTTAAAATGGAAACTGCTCAGTCTGTAGTTCTTTTAATGACAAAAAACTGTTATATGGCCTCTGTTGACCTTGTCGATTTTTATTATTCATGCCCTGTTGATTTTGATGATCAAATGTTGAAGTAGATTGTTGTTATGCTTTCACATCTATGCCAAACGGCTTATCGTCTGGCCCAAGGGTTCTTACGAAACTTATGAAACCCGTTTTCTCCCTTCTTCGACGAAAAGGTTATTTGTCAATTGTTTATCTAGACGATACCCTTCTTCTGGGAAGGTTATTCTTAGAATATCAAAACAATGTTTATAAAACAGTGAAATTACTGTCAGAGCTGGGGTTTGTAATTCACCCGGGGAAGTCAGTTCTCATTTCAAGTCAAAGAATAGAATTTCTGTTTTTTTCTTGCTAGATTCGTGATTAATGTGTATTTTCCTCCCGGAAAGAAAAATTAAAAGGTTCTAGATTTAGTTTCAAATATTCTTCATCAAGAATCGACTACGATTGAAATTTTGGCCGAAACTCTAGGTGTTCTTGTTTCAACCTTCCCAGCAGTGGAATTAGGGCCTTTATATTACCGAAAAGCGGAATCGTTGAAAACTCAAGCACTAAAGCACGCGAAGGGTGATTTTGCGGCTAGGTTAACTTTAATATCCGATGTAATTTCGGAATTGCAATGGTGGTTGAATATTGCCAATCATGCTTCTATGGCAATTGAGCCTAGGTCAATTGACAAATATTTTTGCAATGATGCATCCAAATTAGGCTGGACTCTCGTGGATGAATATTCCATGAGAACAGCCACAGGTGAATAGTCCTCAGAAGAGAAGGGATTTGACATCAATGTTTAAAAAACGAAGCCCGTTTATCTGGGATTAAAGTGTTTTGCTCAGGATATTAAAGACACTCATTTTCGGCTGCGTTCAGATAATATAACCACAGTAGCTTATATAAATAAAATGGGAGACACAAAATCTGAATTTTCCAATTATTTCACAAATAGGACCTGGCAGCTAGTATTGCAGGGTAAAGGGTGGATATCTGCAGAGCATGCGCCAGGAGTTGGTAATATCGTGGACAAAGCATCTCGAAAATTTGATAATGAAAAAGAATGGGAATTGGATTCTAGAATATTCATTATTTTGAATTCGTTGGTATGTCAGTCGATAGATATTGACCTTTTTGCAACTAGATTAAACCATTTGTTTCAAGGAAACCAGATCCTGAATGTTTTTTCGTAGATGCATTTGCAATGAGTTGGGAGCTTCATTTCTTTTATGCTCTCCTTCATTTAGCTTACTTCTGAGGACCCTTCAGAAGGTAGAGATAAATCAGGCAACTGGTATTTTGATTTTCCCAAACTGGACCACACAAGTTTGGTATCCCTTACTATTAAAGCTCTTAATAGGAACTCCTATACTTCTACCAAATGATACTTTTACTTTGTCAATTTCACAGAAACCGACCTTACACCATACATTGTCAAAAACATTACGCCTAGTGGCTTGTGTCGTCTCCGGCAAGCGCTTAACCACCAAGGATATTCTCCTTCCACAGTCAATTTTATCATGGATGGCGGGATTCAGCTAAGCGTCAGTACAGGGTTTACATTGAAAAATGGAACGACTTTTGTGGAAGAAACACAATCCAGGCCTTGGAGGCAACTGTACCGGAGACTTTGACCTTTCTTACGGAACTGTTTCACTCAGGTGTTGGATACAGTGCTATTAATACTGCGAAGAGTGCTTTATCCGCAATTTTACCAAGCCTTCAGTTAGGCAGTAATCACATTACCAAGAAATGTGAAATGTGAATGTTATCATATGAGGTGTCTTTGATAGAAGGCCTAGTCTACCCAAGATTTCTAGTATTTGGGATGTAAAATGCGTATTCGATCTATTTAGATTGCCAGCTTGGGATATCAAAATGTTAAATTAAAGACGCTAACACAAAAATTAGCAGTTTTATTGATTCTATCGGCTTGTGAAAGAGTTCAGTTTTTGGCTAGTTTGTCACTTAATAATATGAAACATAATGGCAATGGGAGTTTCAATTTTTAAATTAATGTGTTATTAAAATCAACGAAAACGGGTAACCACAAATCAGTAGTTAAATTTCGACCTTTTCAAGAGTCGTCCCTTTGTCCGGTGACGCACCTAGCTGGGTATATTAGGATGACGTCATACCTGAATAGAGACGACGCACTTTTTCTTGTACGCATTTTTTTGCCTTATACCGCTGCGTCTAAATAATCTATTTCTAGATGGATAAAAGAAATGTTATTTCTTGCAGGTATAGATACCAGTGTTTATGGTGCTCATAGCACACGGTCTGCCTCAATGTCACACCTTAAAGCAAGAGAAGTTGATAAGGACCAAATCATAAGATATGTAGGCTGGACAAATGCCAAAACGTTTGCCAGGTTCTATAATAAACCAATTGAATGTGGAAAACAGTTATCTGTCTTTTGAAGTTACTCATCGCATTCTGTTATATTTGAATAATCATACTACAAATGAATTTTTGTACAGCGGCCTCTTTTTATTGAAAAGAGCTATTATTGGTCATTAGTGTTGGTTTAGCTCATGCTGAACTTTAAATTCTCATTTTAACTCGAGGCCAAGCTAAGGCACTCCTTTTGGAGTAGAATTGATAAATTAAACGAAAACTTACCAAGTTTGAAGTTTGATTGTAGTTCTACTCCAAAGAAGGAGCGCGAGCGCAGCTGAGAGTTCAACTGCCCTCCCAATTTTCCTTCCCGTTGAACTCTCCGCGTTTCATCATGAGATTAACCACAGCATACTACAACGACTTTAAAATACTGGTTTTGGTTTGGGTCAATTGAGGCGAATGCAAGCGTCTATCTCAGTTGAACTCTCAGCTACGCTGGCGCTCCATCTTTGGAGTATAATTACAATCAAACTTCAAACTTGGTAAGTTTTCGTTTAATTTATCAATTCTTCTCCGTGTTATTAAAATGTTATTAAGGTTTTGATTTTCTAAGTAAGAATATTGGAAATCCTTAATGACGGAACACAACAACAGCGCCAGTGGGCCTTTGCAGTTAGCGACACTATTTTTAATTGTTATGTTGACTCTTTTCAATCAAAGACTAAAAATAGAATAAATTTTATAGGGCATTTGAAAATCTAAAAAAAAAACGTTAAAATATTCTAAATCACTGCACAGACTTTTAATACTGCTCAATTAAACATTACTCCACCTGCCCTCCTTTAATCCATCCGTTTTAGAGGTTCAATCTTTCTGTTTTAGAGCCAGCTTGTACCAATTGATCTCTTTACCATTGAAAAAGCTAGCAAGTACTGCCTACGGCCCTTTATGAATGTTTACCTTAGCTTCTTCGTAAGTTATAAATCTTTGATAGACAATTTAATGTATTTTTTCAATTATCAAAATCCTTGTTTTATATCACAAATATACACATTTCGAGACATTCAATACCCTGAGATCAATTCAATTCTGTATCTTAATTACATGGAAAAGAACGCAACATACTTTATGCGTAAGTAATTGTTGATAAGCAGGGTATAAGAGATTATATCTAGAATACATTGATAATAATAATAACTTATTTTTAACCCATAAAGTATATGAAGCCGTGGAGTAAACACAAAAAAAAGGAAAAAACAAGAAAAAAACATAACAACATAATAACATAACATTTTAACACCATAGAACATAAATTAATTACCTCAATTCAAAAAATGGCCAAGGACGGTCAGAAACACCAATCATTTGCTGAGTTTTAAGAGATATATCTTCAGTTAAATGTTTCAGTCGTGACGGCACATCGATGATGTCAAATTTAGAAACAACTGTATGATTCCGATACCACCACCAAAACAGAAGAAGCAAATACTTGCAATACTTAAAATATCCTGAGCGTATTTTCTTTGTATCTTTCTTGCGAAGGAGGAAAGCGAAACTAGAAAGATAAAAAAGCCCAGAAAGACGGCATAGTCCTTTCGGTTATACCGACCACTATTTGGTGATTTTTTTTTTCTGTAACCAACCGGGGTACTTTTCAGCGCGCAGGACATAATAGAGGAGCATGTAGACGAAAGTGACATGAAGAAAAAGAGACCCAACTATTTAATACTTGCTGAATATGGTGTAGTTGAAGAACCCAAACAAAGAGGTGATGCTGGTGGAGGGCTCCTAAAACACAAAAACTCACATTTCGGGGCATAAACTAAAAGTCCTACTGTGGATAGTGTGGCTGAAAGCGGTCAAAGCTGGTAATTAGACTTTGTTTTGTCCGGCTAAGAAGCAGGACATCATCAGCATATGCAATGTGACTAATGCCTTAATTATCATCGTAAAAAATTAATGGTTGAAGACGTTGGAGACACGAAGCTAAAACACATTTACATATGCTCTGAGACAACACGGCACCTTTCCTAACGCCTTTTTTTCACAGAAATTTACTCCCCTACAGTACCATTCCAATTCACCATAACTGAAGAATTACCATACCAATACTTAAGCGTGGAAATAATAGAAAGATTAACACTTGAGCCTGCTAAGGAAAACAAAGCATTTGAATGAATTATATTCTCAAAATCACTAGATATGTCAACAGTCAAACAGTACAGGGGATCTTTTTGAGTAACAGCTTGTTTCATTAGCCGACATACAACATTGTGAGCTTGAATGCAGCCTATACCATTTCTAAAGCCAAAGTGGAAGGGTGTAAAGTTGCACTTGGAGTTTAGGGCCGGTAACAAGGTAACACACGGTAGCCGGTATGGCACACCAAGACACAGTGATAAGACGGTAATTAGAGCAAGCACTGGGATTCTTAGCCCTCTTAACTATGAGAGATAAACAACCGAACAAAAAACTATCTGACACAACGGACTGTGCCAAACACATCTGAATCAATAACTGCAAATGCTTCAGCAGTTCAGGACAATCATAAGCAAAAAACTTGAAGCAAAGATCGATAGATTCCGACTTATTCTTCTGCTTGAGAGCTCGGAGCATAACACCAGATTCCACCGATAGCACTTGAGATTGGTTGGTACGAATTGGGAGAATTGAGTTGACAAGCTTTGTAAAATGATTTTGGAAATTAACATTAATGAAAGCAAAATATTTTTATTATGAGAAACAAAGTCACGTAGCCGAAGGGACGAATTACTTGGAGGTGAACACTTTACACTGTTTATAACACAATCCCAGTATTTCTTGTCACATTGACCATCCCAGGCGCTCAGTCTCGCTCTACACAGGGAATATTTTTACTCTCGTTTGGTTTTCTGTATTATTTGATGTACTGAGACAGAGGGAGGACGATCACAGGCTATCTACCTACGGAGCCAGATCTCAGCTTTTTATTTAGACATTTTCACTTTAGGATCAACTTTCCAAAAAGGATTGCGAGTACCCATTCGTACGTGCTCAGAGCGAACAGCTTTTTTAGCGGCAGACTTGAGACAGAACACTACTCGCTGATAATACGAGTTGATATCTATCCGAGTTGAAGTAGTATATACAGATGTTTGCAATAAGAGGAAAAGCACTTTAATAGATGATAATAACTGGGAAAGTGTCAATACATAAAGTAGAACATTGGTATTTTCCCAACTTAACTTTGAGAACCACGTGGGAGAGTTACGTTGCATAGAGCTCGCCATGGAGCAAGATAGCTTGCACGCGATTGGTAAATGATTTTCGTCGATTTTAGAGCCGTTTACATGAACTATTGATGAAAGTAGAGTTAAATATGACAAAATTGCATGATCAAGGCTGGAAGTAAGACCACCACGATTGTGAATATAAGTAAATAGAACATCTGTAACCACAAGATGGAATCTTCCAGGTACTGAATCGAGAAAGATTTCAGATCGGTCAGGATTAGATAATAAATCAGTGTTTATGTCGCCGGCGAGTACTCATTTGGTATTCTGTTTTGAAAGGTCACTAACTAGTGTTCGTAGGCGATTACAAACTTGTGAAAAATAGACAATGACTGTAAAGTCTTCTTATTACTGGGGAAGTAAATGTTTATAAATGCGGTATCACCACATTTATATGCTATGATATTGATGTCACTTTGCAATAATATCGGCTGAGTCTTGTGTCAGAAATAGATGGCCAGACCTCCTGATGGTCTACCAAAGGTTTTTTGGGTGTTTTTCGAAACGATATAATGGGTCGGAAAACGCTTTAGGCTATCGACATTCACCTTAGAGAGAAAGTGCTTCTGTAAAAACATAATATCATTTTCAAGCAGCTCACTAATCAGTAGATCCTTGTCTTTTGTATTATTTATATTAAGGAACACAAAGTTAAACGGAGCTTGAGTATTCATTAATTAGTATTGCTGAGAGCCGATCAGAGAACTTTGCATTTCAGACTAAAACCTACGTGTTCTATAGTGCAATTTGCACATTTTGGAGAGGCTTCGCAAGGGTTTTCCTTGGAATTCTCATGAGGGCCAGAACATCCGGAACAATTGGGATGTGACTGTGAGTGGGGACAAGCTCCAATCAGGTGATCAGTACTTTGACAACAAAAGCGTCGAAGTGAAATGGATAGACAGGGCTTAGCGCGAAAAATTTTGTACCCAATACGGATTCCCAACTCCAGTACTGCCTTCAGAGCGACTATGTCGATAAAGTTTAGGCAAAAAGTGAGAGAAATGCCGATTTGATTCGACTTAATAAGTACCCCTACTGAGGCCTCTAAATCAGCTCTTGAATAGTTATGGAGTATTTCACAGAATACTGCTAAAGGATTTTTATCAATTCTTTGGTTTCAAAGTTTGGAATGGAGCTAGTAACAGCTGCAGCCAACGTTTCGGCTGAGCGCTTGTAACGTAACACCACAACCCAGCTTCTGCAGTGCGGCTTAGATTTTAGAGTCACGGTCCGATCGTGAACGTCCCACGTTTCGAGCTTCTTTATGCGAAGGATAGGGTCGCTGAGCTCCGGGGGTGGGCTTCTTCCATCGACAGGGTAGAACGGTTTTTTCGTATTTTTAGTAGGGGCTAAAAGCTTAGACAATCCCTCAGTAGCCTTAAACGCAATATCACGTAGCTGTTCAGGACAAGAGTTCATCTTGGCACTGAGAGTACTGAAGGCATCAACAGAGATCATTGGCACTTCGCTAGGAAATTTGATAACAAAGTCCGGAAGCTTCATGTTCTGGGAATCGCATTTTACAGGCAAACAAATAATGTCAGAAGCACACTTCAATGCAGCATTGGCTCATACACGCTTCGATGGGACTTTATTTGGAAAAATCTTTAACAAAGCAATTAAGGGTCTCACAAAGAGAAGAAGACTCGAAGAAAACGGCCATATACTCATTTATCGTATCGGGCGACACAACTTTAGCAAGATTTTTCTTCACAAAGCACAGGATAGGATTGTAGAAAAGTTCATCTTCACACCAGCTAGCAGTTCCAATTTTCGCTAGATTGATGATTCACTTGCGAGAGAAGTAAGGGAAGCGTTGGAGGCTGTATACCCTGTCCGTGCAATTTAAGAGACAAGCCTGGCGGGTACCATGGGTCTTGCAAACAGCTCTCCCCCACCCTTCTGCTTACTTCTCTCCTCTCACCTTTATTGTAACGCAATTGTCTATAATATCGGAAATTATAATTATTTTTGCAACTGCTTAATCCTGACATATATCATATATAGGTCACGATAATATTAGTTTAAGAATTCACAGTTCCCAAGGAAATTTTCACTCAAGTTTGAAAATAATCCACTTAATTATTTATAATTCTTTGGTTACTGAATTAATCATTTTAAAAATATCGGCTATGGGTCAGGTAGTGACGATATTCCTTTACCAAATAGTAGTGATAGGTTGAATCAAAAAAGAGGCCCTCACACCTTGAACTCTGAATCAATACTGATTCATTCATTATGAATCATAATGAATGAGGATTACAATGAACTGCACTCGGTGCATATATAGCATTTGCAAAAACACTTAATAGTAACATATTTTTCTTCTTTGTTCCAAATCAAATTAGTTCAACTAATGGTTCAACTTGTGGATTGTGTGCAAGTATTTGCTAAAACAAGTTAAAAAAAATTCCCAAAAAATAGTAAAAATGTGGCATTGTACTTTGATTAACTTTGCTATTGGAAACCAAGACTGTTGTATCATCTTAATGCCGCACAAGACTAAAAATATTGGAAATAAAAGATATTTTGACGAAAACTGAACAAGATTAAAAACAAAGGGCATTTAATTGTTTTTAGGTAAGCTATATGCTAAATATGGCTAAGAATTATAAAATTTAGAGACAGTTTCCTTATAAATGCCAATGAAGACTAAAACATAGATATTAGAAATATATTCGGCTAAAAGCTAATTGAGAATAAAAATAATGGACATTAGAGGTATATTTCAGTTAAAAGCTAAACAAGATTAAATATTTTTGACAAAGTAAGACGAAGAATAATGAATATTAGAGACACTTTTTTGGTTTAATACTAAACAAAATTAAAAAATAATGGGAATCAAAAACATTTTTGTACTATAGGCTAAACAAACTAAAAATAATGGAAATTGCAGACATTTTTTTATTAAAGGCTAAAAAAGACTAGAAAACTGGACAATAGACAAAAACAAGACCAAAAAAGGACATAAAATTAAGAACAATGAATATTAGTGACACTTTTTGGTTTAACGCTAAGCCAAACAAAAATAACAAAATCTACATAATTTTTTTTTAATAAAAGCTAAACAAGAGTAAGAGTTAAGGACATTAAAGACGTTTTTCAGCTAAAATATAAACAAGACTGAAAGTAATTGACATAGGAAATATTTAAATCTTAATCCTAATCAAAATTAAAATCATTAATATTAAAGAAACATATTGGCTAAGGGCGAAACAAGAATAAATATAATGAGTCAGAGACATTTTTAGTCTAAATGCTGAACAAGACTAAGAATGATGAATATTAAAGACTTTTTTTTCTAAAAGCTAAAAAGGGTAAAAAATAATTAATTTTTAATAGCAGAAACATGCAAAATATAATGTTTTTTTCAATTGTAAGGCATGTGAACAAGTTATTTTTTTATAAGTCAGAGTAATGTGAGTATGAATAACAGGGGTCTTGCCAAAGTCTGAGAGATATGAACATGATTTTATATCAAGGATAGACACGTAAAGAAAATTTTCAAGGTCCAAAGACGCGTCATTAGATTTCTTATAAGTCAAAGACCCATTATTAGGATTTAAGAAGTAAGAGAAAAATAAATTGGTGCTATTTAAAAGTCAGCGACACTTTAGTGGAAATTTTTGGGGTTTATACCAAAGACTGAGACGTAAGAGCAGGATTTTATAACCAAGTCATAAACGTGGAAACAATTTTTTTCAAAGGTCGGAGAAGTGAGCGAGATTTATGTTTTGAAAGTCAGACACAAACAAGAGATTTATCATAATTGCCATAAAAATATGCAAAATATGTTTTTTAAGTTATTTTCGTCAGGATATTGCTTTCTTCAAGATTTGTTTCTTCAAGATTTGTTTCTTCAAGATTTCAAAAAAAAATGTCTTCTATGTATTTTTCTCAAATATTTGTCTTAAGTCAGAAAAAAGTGAATGAATTTGCCTAAGAAATAAGAGACACAAAAACAGCTTGTCACAAAAATAAATAAAAACAGTACAAAACAAAAGTTCTTTTTCAAAAGCAATTGGTACATGGTTTTGACATTTTTTTAATACAGAAAATACATTTTTTAATAAAAATATCCCAAACAGGATGATTTTTGGATAAGTCACACAGTTAAACAAGTTTTTTTTCAAAAGTTAGAGACGCATGAATGTAAATAAAACAGTGTTTCCCATCCCCGACTTTTGAAAAACTTCCCATTTATTCTCTCTTACTCTTGAAAAACCTCTGAAAATCGTGTATATGTGTCTCTCATTTATAAAAACTCTATGCGCGAGCTTGATATTTGTATGTTTGACCTTAAGTATGTTTGCATGTCTGCATTTTGAAAAAAAATTATTCTGTTTTAATCTTTTGAAGACTAAAAAATTCTTTTTTTGCTTGCTTTTTAACTTTGACCAAAATTCTTTTCATATATTTCTTACTTGAAAATGAGTCTCATTGATGTGCCTCTGGCGCTTGAAAACATGTGTTTATCGGGTTTTTTACCTTTCTGAACAAAACTTGTTCCTATATTTTAGTTAAAACAAACTTATTCACGTCTCTGACTTAAGGGGAAAAAATAAGTAATAAAAAGATAATAGTGCAACAAGTTTGAAAGCTTACCGTATTTGGTAATAATAAATAAATAAATAATTTCGAATCACAAAATTAATGCAGAATAAATCTTGAAGAAAAATAATCATGAAGGAACAAATCTTGAAGGGGGAAAATCTCAAAGAAAACTAAATTGTTAAGAAATAATAAAAATATGTTTCGGATATTTAAATTTTTTGTAAATAAAAAAATCTTTTTCAAGTGTTTGACCTTTGAAAAAGAGTATTGTTTGCATGTTTTTAACTTTGGAAAAAATTCTGATCATGCATTTCAGACTAAGGTAAAAACCACTGAAGATTCCCATTTACCTCTCTGACATTTTACAAACAAACAATTTATGTTTCTCAAACTCCTTAAATCCTGTTCATATTTCTCAGAATTTGGTAAAAGACCTCATGGCATTTCAATTCACGTGTCTCTAAATTAAAAAAAAATCATCTATCTTTTTCAGTTTCCTAGAATCCTGTTAATTCGTCTGAATTACGAAAACTCTTTTCACGGGTCTCTGACCTTAAAACAAATCTTTATACGTGTTTGACATTTCTATAACATAATTTGGTCACGTGTCTGACTTTCCCAAAAAAATATTTTTGTGCGTTTTCCTCACTTTGAAATTGTCTTTTTGGCTTGTTTATCTTTTAGTAAAAAATCTCTTCACTATCCATTATTCTTATTGTTGTTCAGTACCTAACCGAAAATGTCTAACAACTATCATCTTTAATCTTGTTTTACTCTTAGCCAAACAATATCACTAATATCAATTATTCTTAGTTTCGTTAAGCGTTAACACTAAAATATCTCTAACGCAAATTCATTTTAGTCTTCTTTAGCGTTTAGCCTATAACATGTCCCAAATGTCTAGTATTCTTAGTCTTGTTCAATTTTTTGTAAAACATGTCTCTGATGTCTTTTATTTTTAGTCTTGTTTAGAAATTGGTCAAGAAATCTCTGAAAACTAACATTTTGTTTTCTTGCTTAGCCTTTGACCGAAAAATGTCTCTAATATCCATCATTTTTAGTCATTTTAGCTATTAGTCAAAATATGTCTCTAAAGTCCATTATTTAAAGACTGTTAAACTTTTTAGTTGTAAAGTGTGTCTAATGTCCATTACTTTTAGTTTTGCTTAGCGTCAAGCCTGACAAAAAAAATTCCATCGATGTCTTTTATTTTTTGCCTTGTTTAGTCTTCAGCAAAAAAAATGTTTTTAACGTAGATCATTTTTAGTGCTAATTTGTTTTCAGCTTAAAATTTCTCTAATGTCTAATTTGCTTGTATTGTTTCGCAATTAGCCAGAAATTCTCTCTGATTTTTATTATTTTTATCTTTGTTTAGTTTTTGCCAAGAAATGTATTATTTCTTCTCTTGTTTAGCTTTTTGTCAAAAAAATTTCTGATGTCGATTAGTTTCAGCGTGTTTGCCTTTTGCCAAAGCTCTGATTTTCATGATTTTATTGTGTTGCTTTTGTATTCCACTGCTAAGGAACTTTTCTTAAACAAATTCTTAAACAAATACGCAATTACAACCTCTAAAGAAATATATTTGGATCAGTTAAAATGTTTTGGTTTACACCATTTCTCACAAAGGGGGCACCTCAACGTTGCCCTGAATAAATGGTAAAATCAATTGAATCAACATTAAGTGGCTTTGTTTTTTGCTTCAAGAAAGAAATAGTATTCTCAAACTGATCTAAAGAAAGTTAATTAGTGTGAAAACTGAAAATTTCCTGTATCTATATCAATCCTACCCTTACTAACATGAAATTGTTTACAAAAAATTCCTAATCTTCGAGTTTGTCTAATATTATTAATAAAATCAAAAGTATTTTAATCAAATGTGATCGTGTTTCTGAAAAATAAAAACTCGAGCTCTTTAATAATTCAATACTATTAAAGAAAATCAGATGTATATTAACCATATGCGTCGTTATTATTAAAAACTAAAATTAAAGTTTCTTAAAGAATTTAGAGAATATGCGGATATTTCATCTTGCCAATTGGGAAAATTACAAATCAATACCCATAATCACCTTTGTCAAAAGTCTATACAATTTTTATGGATTTTTGCACAAGAAACTGTTTGCAAAACTCCTTATGGAACTTTTAAGGAACCTTCAAGAGGTATTAGTTAAAACAAACGATTTGACAGCTATTTCTGTTGGCCTGTCGTCCAACTATGCTTAAGAGATGGAATCGAATCCTATAGAAGACAAATATGTAATAAAAATTTTCCTAAGTCTTGAAGAAAAATTCATTGGAGAGTAGAGAAGGGAAATTGAAATTTTTGCTAGTAAGTACCGTCAGGGGCATATCATTACATGGGAGATGACAATAATCAAGGATTAGATATTCTGGCAATAAAAATATTCTCTTCCAGCAGGATAAGTATGGAGACTACGTGTTATCCAGAGGGATAAGAATCTATACGACTTGTTATTCATCGGGAAAGGTATTGATACAACCAGTCCTCCATGCTGGATGTTTGGATCGAGGAAATATTTTTCTCTAGGTATGGTCGGATTTGCCTAGGCCTCTAGTATGATACAAGGAAGTAATTTTCCCTAGATGGTTGGTCGTATAGACCAACTTACTACTCCGGTCCGCTCAAAAGTTTTAGACATCTTTCAATATTTCATCCATATTCCTTTTCCCACACATGCCCGAAAGTCTGAAATACTTGACTTCTGCACAGATGAAGGTGAAATTTTTTCAATGAGATGACAACCTAAAAGACTCTGATGAAGATGAAAAAAAAACAGTTCCGCTTATCCAGACGAATCCCACCTAAACTTATCCGAGAATACCCCCTGTTGTTGCAAAACCATTCTTAGTGCTGATAAGCCTTTGCTTTCGCATTGGGATCTTTCCTTACTTCATTTCCTACCTTAATCGCAGCGGTAGTTCAACTAATACTGCTGCTAGTTCAACTAATACTACTATTACTATTACTAATTCTATTACTACTACTTTTTACTAATATTCCTAATACTGCTACTAAAACTCCTAACGGATACAACTTGTTGGACTAATATTATTGATACTAATACTAAGACTAAAACTATTATTTTTTCTTCTTCTACTACATCTGCTACTTTTATTATTACTTCTGGTACTACTACTAAGACTTCTACTAAGGCTGATGGTATTAAGCCGAAGATTGTGGGAATACTGAAACAATAATGAACGAAGATACTTCAAGAACGGTTTATGGTATTAAGTTAGACATTTCAGCCTCTTTTAAGGGGCTGAAGAACGCCAGAGGTGCTTTAACCTAATTACTACTAATCTTACTACAAAACTAATACTACTCGGCAAGCTAAACGTATTAAAATGAGTTGCTCAAGAAATAAATAGGTCGAGCTACATCATTTAGCTCATGCAGTGACCTTCAGTTTGTGCAAAATTTATTACTAGACTTTTGATGGTCTCCATTTCTTATGTGAAGGTTTTTTAGTTTGTTGAAATGTTTATATGGATAGAACATGGATAGAACAAAACCATGTTTAACTCCTGATTTAATACAAAACGAGCTGCTTACTTCATTTCCTACCTTAATCGCAGCGGTAGTTCAACTAATACTGCTGCTAGTTCAACTAATACTACTATTACTATTACTAATTCTATTACTACTACTTTTTACTACTATTCCTAATACTGCTACTAAAACTCCTAACGGATTCTACTTGTTGGACTAATATTATTGATACTAAAACTAAGACTAAAACTATTATTTTTTCTTCTTCTACTACATCTACTACTTTTATTATTACTTCTGGTACTACTACTATGACTTCTACTAAAGCTGATGGTATTAAGCCAAAGATTATGGGTAATACTGAAACAATGCTGAACGAAGATACTTCAAGAACGGTTTATGGTATTAAGTTAGACGTTTCAACCTCTTTTAAGGTGCTGAAGAATGCCAGAGGTGCTTACACCTAATTACTACTAATATTACTACAAAACTAATACTACTCGGCAAGCTAAACGTATTAAAATGAGCTGCTCAAGAAATAAATAGGTTGAATTACATCATTTAGGTCATGCAGTGACCTTCAGTTTGTGCAAAATTTGTTACTAGACTTTTGATGGTCTCCATTTCTTATGTGAAAGTTTTTTAGTTTGTAGTTGAATTTTTTTTTTTTCTCAGTGGGTAGAAACAAAACAGTTAATAGAAAACCAGTTTAAACAACGAATAGTCTATGCTTACTGAGCCCCTCTCATTGGTAACCTTAGCATACAAAATTAAAGTGTCAGAGCTCTTTTCAACAGGAAGCTGTCAGAGGGTCCCCGTGGGTGTAAAGGGTAGCATAATATTAGAAAATTTGATTTTGTAAAACAGATGAATCCTAGTATCCTAGCAGCTGGGTAATGCATCCTTCCCTTGTGTAAAATCATACTGTGCGTAGCTATAATAAAAAGTATTCACCAATCAATTAATATAGTACATAAATTTTACTACCAGTTGTAACTGTATTCTGACATGAAATGGTTAGACTAAAGTAAGGCATTATCTAACAAATGAAAACCCTCACATAAAAAATGGAGCCAATCAAGAGTCTAGCAATAAATTTTGCTAAGTCTAACGATCATTTCAATGTCTGAAGGATTAATAAAAGGAATATATGTTAGTGAAACCTTTGCTTGATAAATTCACTTAGCGGCTGTGACGTTAGTGACATCAGGAAACACAGAATCGAGTAATTTACACTGGCAAGAAAACCAGAGTCAAAGTTCAAAAGCTTACTTTGACAGAAAAAGCGCGTAGAATTATCTAGAAAACGGATATAAGTCAGTTGGAGGTCAAATAAGGCGTTCTTAGTAGTTTGAAACAAAAAAAAAATCCAATTTTAGCTTAAAAAATCTGAAAAACACTGCACAATTGATCTAGAACTTGAATCTGATGCATCAAAAAAAAAAAGTATGTAGATTCCACACCGATCGGTATTTGCAAGCGCTTGTTTCTATTTGTTTCCATATAACTGACTTACAAGGAAGTACTATCAATAGATATGTCAACTAAATAGAATCAAAGTCTTTAAAATCAAATGGAACTTCAAGGGTTTCCTATGGTAAGGAAACGTGCGTCTTCTTTGTCTCATTATTTTTTCATTGTTCAATTAACTAGAAGCACTTCCTGTGAAAAGTTGGTTGTATAAGCTTCGTAGGGACTTCTTCGAATTGACATAAGCAGTTCTAGAGCAATAAATTGTTATTATTATATTACTAATTCATTATAAGTATCATTTTTCTGTTATAATTATTATTAGTATCAAAATTTTGATAGAAGCCTGCTTGATTTAAAATAGAAGTTCTGGCTCTCTTTTTTAAGAGTCAAAAGGGATCAGAGGGCAGACAGCCTTAACACGGTGTTTTTCTAAAATGCATCAAATAAAAATTTTAATGTAGAATTTCATTAAATATAGTCCAAAGATCAAGTAGCTCTACTTTCCAGAAAAAATCCTCAAGTCATTGATGCAAGGGCTGTTGGTTTTGCAATTGACCCACTTTACACATAAGAGGTGCTTAATATTAGGGAAATCGTTTGAACTTTAAACGAGTTCATTAGAAAAGAAAATTGAGATTTCTACAACACTCTCTAGGAGTAAAGAAGCACTAAAAGACATAAAACCTCCTTGCCCCATTCTTCTTCAATACATCAAGTATAAATTTTTATGTATTCATTTTGTTCAAAATGCTCCAAAGGCCAAACAGCTCTGCTTTGAACGTTGTAAAGGTTTATAAATATTGTACATTGTCAATTTTTAGCATACAGGACAATTACGGAAGGGTCTTGTAAGAATCTTCTTATTAGATTTATGGGTTGTTTACCAGGGATTAAATCTCTTCTCGGTATAGCCTTGGAAATGTTTTTGTTTGTACCAATTGATTCTTGCTAAATAACAAATGTGAATTGTAATCAAGGGTTTTATAGAGGGACGAGAAGGATTTTGGAAAAGGGTAGTTGGTGTTGGGAGCTTGGCGAGAGTGGGTAGCTTTGCTTAGATATGAGTAGAATAATTTCTTCCTTCTCAATCTCATAATGTTAATTTACTAGTTTCCACGGCGTGACTCGATTCTTGCTGACATATTTTAAATACCTTGGAATATTTAGTTTGCTCACATATTAGTTAGTAGTTAGCTCATTTTAATATCTTAAAATTCTTATTTCAGTACGAAGACTGTGCAAGATTGTACTTATATTACAAGTTATAAAATCTTTTGATTTTCTTGATTATCTTTTTAAAACGAGACTATTCAAACCAAAAACCAAACTTCTTTTAAAAATAAAACCTTTGCTCTTTTTTTAACTCTTGTGTTGCGTTCATTTTATCTCAAGTATTAGGCATAGGTTATTTCTAGCACTTCTTATATATTTATTTATCTTCTGTTATATATTTATTAACCGGCAGAGTTTGATGTCTCCACGCTGCTTTAACTATTGTTAATTCTCCAAACTCTGTTTAAACCTTTTACAAAATGGTGGCAGTGACGGAGATAAAACCTTCCTCCTAATAAAATTTATAAGATTCATATAACATTTAAAAATTTTTACGCTTCGCTTAAAAGCTTAAGACCAGAATCTTTATTATTTCTACGGTACCATGCTTGTCTTTTCTTCTATAAATTACCTTCTTTTTACTTTTTCGTATGCTATTAATCATTTTTTGCATAATTGCTTGCTTATTTGCACGTTTGTTCTTTTTTTAGATATAATACGACTACTTATTGTAAGACTGTTTCTTGTGGTTTCCATTAAGGATTATTCACAAAGTTCCGGGTAGGTCTATAAAAATGTCTTTACCTAGTGTCGCAATTAAAAATAATGATCCAGGAGGTTCTAGTTTACCCCAGCCTCCTGTATTTCAACATGTAGCCTATAGTGTTATTGACGCTTTTTCTACAATTAAAAGATTAGTAAGACTGTCACAAATTAGCCTATGGATAAAGGATTTGAAAAGAGTCAGTAGGCTAATGGGAATTAGCAAGTCAATTATGATCAAAAAGTATGCAGCTTTAATGTCTGACGAACCATTTAGTAATTATAATGAAAAATATGTTGACGCGACAAACTTTGCTAGCTTGAAAGAGTCTCTGTGTTCTGCTTTTCTTGACAAAATAACACCCGCCGAAAAATTACAACATATAATGACAATTAAACAAGAGCCAAATGAACCTATAGTAAAATTTTTCATGAGAATTACGGGTGAATTCGAGGGATATGCTTAGTTGGTTAAACAAATCGCAGGCACTTAAAACCTCTTGTTGGGAATTGACATTTTGAAGCAACAAGCATTTGAACAAGGATTGCATGATGGCATTCGTAGGTTCATTCGTGAAAGAGGGGCTTGTGAGAATATAAGAGAATCATTTAAAAGGGCTAAATTATACGAAGAAGTTAATGGTATAACGGCAGGAATTTCCTCTCTATCTGGTGACACTCTTTCTACCATTCATGATGGTCGGGGTCCAATATTCGAACCGAGAGGAACTAATTTTAGGCCCAGAAACTTCCAGTCCGGGTATAACCCCGATCCATACAGGGGCTGTGGAAATTACTATTCAAACTTTAATGCTGGATCGTATAACGGTTCCTCAAATAGAGGGCATTTCAGGAGAGGACATCCTGGAAGATTTCCGTCTCCTGGTCAGCATTACAGGGGAAACAGAGGATAAAGCTACAGAGGGTACCCTAGACAAAATATCCAAAAAAGTGTGCCACTTGGTTCCAATAATGATTCAATACAGAATAATAGTGGTAATTTTGGCGTTCCAAACGCTAATGCATCCACATCAATTGACGCTATTAATAAGCAAGTTTCAAGGAAAAGTGTTTTTTGTGTGTTGTGCAAGTCTGATACACATCACACTTATATTTGTGAAATAGTTTTAAAGGGACGTAGAGCAATTGATCAAGAAAATCTAATCAGGGAAACTAGATAAACCAATGACTTCAAAAGAGTATTCTTTGGCAATTATTAATAGTAAATCTCTTCAAAAACTTTCGTTTGTTAGTTTTCGAAAAAATTCCTCTGAATTTTTTCCATTGTTTAACAGGATAATTATTTGTGGTGTAGAATGTAACTCCTTTTAAGACTGTTGCTCAGAGAAGTCACTCATACTAAATGAATTTTTTAACTCTTTATCTATAAATTATAAGAACTCTTTAAAACCTACGGCAATTGTTATCAAGTCTCTCTCTGGACATTTCTTACCAGTGCAGGGTTTAGCAAAATTATTTGTTATAATTCCAGGTAGCAATAAAAAAGTGAGTTTATTTTGGGATTTCATCATTGTTGAAAACTTGTCTTTTTCAGCCATTTTAGGCTTTTTCTTTATGGAATGTCTAAACTACTCTTTACATTTTTGGAAAAATTAAACTAGAATTTGGACATGCCCCTTAGAAAGCACAAATTTATGACGACTCTTGCGCATACGACAGCCTGGTGGATAGAACAGATTTTACTATCGATCTTGGAACTTTTAGAAATGTAGACTGTAAATTAATTTATGGGGAGGAAATCAAGATTGACTATGGTGACAATTTAATTGTGACGCCTCCAGATGATGAATTAGGGGGGGGGGGGTGATCAATTCATACTAAAATACATATTTATTAGATCTTTCGACTTTGCTGAACAAAAGGGAACGACTGGTTTGATATTTTTTGAAAAAAATTCAAAATTTCAGATTTTGTGTATGGGAACAATATACTGATATTTTCTAAGTATCCGAATTCCTTCTAGAGACTAGAACATAATTTTCAATTTACTGTAAAGAACATAAGCAAAAACACAAATAAAATTAGAGCTCAAACATAAAAAATTTAATATTTTTATTTTAATAAACATATGCTAATGTTTATTTCTTAAAGTCTCAATATTTTCTTATTAATTAAAGTCACCAGACTGAAAACATTTCAGAAGTACTTTCTTTTCAGAAAAGTGCAAATTATTTTTTGGTCTTGAAAGAAGATGTAAAATTGCATTTGCACTTAGAGAGTTATAAACCACACTTTAGCACCAATAGATTAAAAAAAAATTAGAAAATTTATTATATGTAACAACAGGTTTCTAAAAATTAGAAAAAAAAGGTAAAACCTCAATAAAGTTTTCACTTTCACATCCAAAAAATAAATATTGTATGAAAACAGGTTTCTAAATTATAGAACAACTTGTGAATAATTTAAAATGTCACTTTCATATCCATATACGACAAAATATTAATTTTATAATTTTATATGGAAATCTTAATATTATCGTTGTCAGTCTATAGAGCAAAAACATTTCTTGTAGAGTATTAAGTAAAACAAGAAATTCAACTGAAAATAAGCAAAATTGAGTAAAAGGAGCAAAATTAAGATTAAAAATGTATAAAAGTTATTTAGTCTCTAATTTTCACTTCCACTTCATACACTTTCGACTAAACAAAGGACAAACGACTAACCCCTCACATACCCTTCATAGAAACACCCATCGGTATGATAATATTTTTAGTGGCTCAAATAAGCTTCTTATCAGAATTACATGGTTTATGTTATCCAGAATTGATTTTCATAGACTCGGACCAGAATTTGCAACTTTGGAATAAACTGATAGGATGGAGGAAGAGGCATGTAGTAGTGACACCATAGTCACTTTAAATTCACCCATTGTCGCTACTTCTTTCTGCCTTTAAATATTTAGGTTGAACGGCAATACCCTGAAGATGCAAGGGTTATTAGTTTTTTAAGAGATGCAGGTGCTTGTTACGTCATAGGGAAGGTTTTATATATAGTTGTTATGCTTCAAAAACCTAAGGGTGTGTGGGAAACTTTCCGGGGCTTCTTTGCTCTAGAATTACTTCGGTTCTACCTAACAGAGAATCTTTAAAAAGCATTCAAGGGCTTCCTTACTGCAGGATTACTGTGATTACCTAATAGAGCTTAGGTGTAACGTAATAGGGTTTGCATGTTACCTAATATGACTTGTTAGAGAGAAAGGATAAAAGCTGTTACGTAATAGGATTTATTTACATTCGGTTGTTACGTAATAGGACAGGAAATAAGCTGTTACGTATTAAGGCTTGTTAATTTTTACTTTTTACGCAATAGGACTTATTAGAGGGTCAGGAAAAAAGTTGTTACGTGATAGAGTTTGCTTACTTTTGGTTGTTATATAAAAGAGTTTTGTTTAATTTGGGTTTTATGAAGACATTTTTCTTCAAAACTTTTTTCAAGAAGTTTCAAAACATTTTAAGAAATTTTATTAAGAGATTTTCCTTCAAAACATTTTTCAAGACGTTTCAAGTCATTTCAAGACACTTTTAAAACATTTTTCTTCAAGACGTTACAAAATATTTTAAGACATCCCAAGACGTTTTTTAAGACAATTTTTCTTCAAGAAGTTTTTTCAAGACGCTTCAAATTTTCCAAGATGTTTTCTAAGATATTTTTCTTCAAGACATTAATTATCCATGGTTTCTTCAGTTCTTACCTAAAAATTTTTCTGATTCTTACAAAATCTACGAAGGCAAGGTGGGGAAAACCTTCAGGGTCCACTAGTGGGGGAGCCTTCAAAATACCAAATGCCAAGCAAGCCATTCTACCAGGCTTTCTAGTATCCAATTTTATCGGACCCCTATCCTAAGCTAAATAACAGGACCCCAGCATACTTTTTCACTGTAGAGGGGGGGGGGGGCTCTATCATCCAATTCCATTAAAGCTTTAGCATTCAATTTTATCGGACCCAAAACTCACCACCAAAACCAGTGTCTAATTTCACTCTGGGCCCTAAAATACAACTCCAACGGAGGGACCGAACTTCCAATTTCATTGTTAACCCCCTAACCTAAGCACCAGGAGGTGGGGAGAGGGAGCAATTTCACCCAACAGGCTTTTATTACGAAATGTGTTTTGTTTACTTTTGACTGTAACGTAAAAGAACTTAACGTAAAAGGAATCCCCAGACGTAACTGACAGGAGGGGGGGGGGGGCACGTGGGTATTAGCAATGATTACATGATCCTACCTATTACTTTTAAGATATATTTTTGTTCGGGATTTCATTTTTTTTTCAAGGTGTTTTTGTCTACAGGATTTCATTTTTTTCACTGCGTTTTTTAAAGGCGTTTATCTCAGGACACCTTTATAAACTAAAGATTTTTGACCAAATTAGGATTTGAAAAGAATCCCCATCAACGGAACGGATCCCTAAAAATATCTATCAAGAACCTCTTTCTAATATTTTGTATTCAGGAAATAGATTTTATGAAATAGCCTATGGCACGAAAGGAGAATCCCCTTTCACGTTTACTATAACGATTATATGAAATATGTGTTCCCATAGGATTGCAATAACTGACATGCTGGGTCTAAAGTCGATTAATGAAATTTGCTTCTATTCGGATTTCACCTGTTGGTTGAGCAATGCTTCAGAGAATGTTATCAGATAATATTGGGGTTTGCTCTTAGTGCATAGAGTCTTTTGTGCATAGAGTCACACATCTGGAATTTTTTCGGCATTTTCATGCAAAAATATTCGGTTACACTAGAATCGATTATTTACGCTTAAGGAATCATCCCTGTTAACATTTTTTCTGATGACTCATAGCAACTGAGACAATAATGATAATATATGGCTGGCCTGTAGTGAAAAAAAAGGCAGTTTAAACTCAGAAAACAAAAAAAAAACATGAAAGAAATTCATAAAGGATAAAATATAAGCTAAATGAACCACAAATTAGGAAAGGCGGGGATCCTAAAAACCCATTCCAGAGTGGACGCTTGTTATTAAAAGTAAATTTGAACCATATAAAGATATTTTTGAAGGCTTTTAAGAAAAATCCTCCGTTTCTTTCATCCAAGAGTATACGTTCCCCGATGAAAAGGACAGATTTGAATATTATTTTCTTTTCAAATTTCATGTATTCTCGTTAGAGCATAATTTGAACCAACTAAGATATTTTGTGGGCTTTTAATAAAAATACCTCCTTTCTTTGAATGAGGGTTAGATTTCACTTATTCTTACTCAAGAAATTCATTTAACACCTCCCAGCTTCACGCCACTCTACCACACTATTACTGACCCTTGGAAACCCTTTGACATTCCACCTTCTCTACTTTCTCAAGATATTTTTCAGATATTTTCTCTTCAAAAATCACGCACTAAGCCTAATGGTTAAAATTTTTGCATGCAAGTCCTTCATGATACACCCTCTCAAGTACCACCAAAGCGTCAAACTATGATTGACCATCATAGTTTGATGGTCAGTGTGATGGTCAATGATGAGGGGATACATTTCGGAACCCCCTCATCATAAATATGAAATTTTCAAAGGTTTCTTACTGTTTTAAATCATACATTAAATCCAATGGTCCAATTTTTTTGCAAAACAACATTAGTGTAATACAACTTGTCAATTTACGTCACTGTCGCACACCATAACTGGCTCTCTAGCTGCCTCTGGTGATACATAAACACATATTCAGACAAACAGGCATGGAGAGAAAAAAGATGAAAAACACATAGTGGGTAAAACACAAACACACACATAAAAACACAAAGTCGGAAACACCTTCAGACACACAGGCACATGGGGGGGGGGGGACACAAAGAGGGAAAAAAAGAGCGCAAACATACAATACCACACAAACAAACACAAACGTACAAACAAAAACGCGCAAAACCACAAAAAGTAGGACGCACAAGCACATACACATCAGAAACAAACAGAGTCAAACATATAGGCATGGAATTACACAAAGGGAAAAAAATACACAAAAAAAACTCAAACATACAAAGCCACGCAAAGTTAAAAACATAGAAAAAAACACAGTCTGACACACAGGTACGAGGGGAGAATCAAAACACAAAGGGAAAATAAATACAAAGACAAACAAATAAACACATAGCCACACAAATTAAGAAACACGGGCACACAAACACACAGACACTTAGACTATGCACAAAAAGACGGAGAGAGACAAAAACACAGAAAGAGAAAAAACACACACACAATCACACGAAGTCAGAAATACCAGAAGAGACAAATAGATACAAATACAGACAGATAGATACAGATACAGTCAGACGAACTGGCACAGAAAGAGAGAGAGATACAAAACACTTGGAAGGATGACTCACAGAAACACACGAAGTTAAAAAAACAGGTACAAACACAGTAAAACAAACAGTCATGGAGAGAAATAAAAAAAACCCAAAGACGTAAATCACTCTTAAATACACACTCACAACCAAAAATAGTCAGAAGCACAGGCACACACATGGTCAGGCTTAAAGGCAAGGAGAGAGCGAAAAAGAAATACAGAGGGAAAAACAACCACACTCAGCCACATAAAATCAGACAAAACACACAGAGGGAAAACACACACAGAAAACTGATTCACATACACTCATCAACAGATATGCAGGAAACACACACTATCAGAAACACGGTATCGGAGAGATAGAAAGAAACACAGAGAGGGGAAATGAAATAAGCACGCAAACACACACAAAAACATGAACACACAACCACGCAAAGTCAGACACTGAGGCACACACACAAACTCAAAACCACACAAAATCTGAAACAAAGCAACAAACACAATCAGACGCAAGGTGTCAGAGAGAAATACAAAAGCACACATAGGGGAAATCAAATAGACACGCGAACAAACAGAAAAACACAAACAAATGTCCACTTAAATTTAGACACACAGGCACACACACAGTCAGACACACAGGCACGGAGAACACAACACAAACACACACACACAACAACAAAACATAGTCAGCTTTAAAGCCAGGGAAAGCGAGAGAAAAGATAAAAAATACACATACACACAGCCACAGAAAGTCATACAAACGGACTCACACAAAGACAGTAACATACGCAGGGAGAGAAGCACAAAAACCCAGAGAAGGAAAACACACTCAGACACAGCCATACACATTCAGACACAAAGGCACGGGGAGAGAGATACAAAAACACACAGAGAGGAATCAGACAGCCAAAAGACTCTTGACCACACAACGTCAGACAAATATGCACACATACAGTAATAAACAGTGAAAAGGAGAGAGAGGCAAACAACACACAGAGGGTAAACACAAATGTACAAAGACAAAAACTGCCACAGAAAGTCTGAGACGCAAAAACATACAAATTTAGACACAGAGGCAAGGAAAAAGAGGTAATACCACACAGAGGAAAAACACACACACATATATACACACAAACATACTCTCAAACACAGCCACGCAAAGTCAGACACACAGGCAAGCACACTGTCAGACACACAGGCTTGGAGAGAGAGACGAAACCACACAGGGGGAAAACACAGTCAGACAAATTGGTTTGAAAAGAGAGAAACTAAGACAAAGAATAAAAAGTACAAAGATTATTTTTTTACTACCGGGGGCTCGTAAATTCTATCAATTCACGGGCTTTCTATCATTGTCCTTTTAAAACTGTTTTAACAGTGAGAAAAAAATATCTGATTATCTGTTTGCCTGTGTGTGTGACTTTCAGTAGTTTTGTGGAATTTGTATGTTTTCCTCTTTGCGGTTGTGTTTGCTTGTGCGTTCGTGTTTTCACTCTCTGTGTGCTTTAGCTCTTTTGTCTCTCTGTATCTCCGTGCCGGTGTGTCTGACTGCGTGTGTGTGCATATGTTATTGACTTTATGTGATTGTTTGTGTGTATATGCGTTTGCGTGTGTGTGTTTTTCCTCTGTGATTTTCGTCTGTGTTTCCATGCCTTCGTCTTTTTTTTGTGTGCACCTGTGTATCTGACTTTGTGTGGTTGTGTTGTCTTTCTGTATGTTTTTTACCACTGTATGATTTTGTCTTTCTCTCCATGTCTTTTGGTCTGACTGCGTGTGTGTTCCTGTTTGTCTTACTTTGTGTGATGGTGTGAGTGTGTGTGTGTCTCCTTCTCTGTGTTTTTGTCTCTCTCCATGCTTTTGTGTCTGACTTTGTGTTAATGTGTGTGTGTATGTGAGTGTGTTTTCCTTCTTTATATTTTTGTCTCTCTCTCTCTGTCTCTCTGAACCTGTTTGACTGACGGAGTTTGTTCCTTAGTGTCCGACTTTGTTTGATTTGTGTATATCTGTGTTTCCCTCTCTGTGTTTTTCTCTCTCCATGTATCTCTGTTTAACATTGTGTGTGTGTGTGCCTGTGTGCCCAACTCTGTGTAGCTGTGAGTGTGCGTGTGTTTTTCCCCCTCTACACACAACCAGGCAAATTAGACAAACAGGCCCGACCCGAGAGACAAAACACACAGAGGGATAGCTCACCAACACACACGCACAAATACAAATATACACTAGCAAACACACAACCACACAAAGACAGACGCACTGGTGCATACAGACAGTCATACAAACAGGAACGGGGGGATATGAGAGTAACCAGAGGGAAAAACACGCACAAACAGAACCACGGAAAGTCAAACAGGCACACAAAGAATCAGACACACAAGGACGGGGAGAGAGACAAAAATACCAAGAGGGAAAACACACAAAATTAATAATAAAAATTTTTTCCACAATAAGTCTTTGAAAGAAATGCAAAGAGATCCGCTAAATCAAAATGAGCAGGATGCTCATTTCATTAATAGGATGCCAGATAATATTTGGGGTTGCTCTTAACATATTTTTACCAAATATAGTCATTTTAACCAATATGGAATTTTTTCAGGCATTTTCATGCAAAAATATATATTTACACTAGAATTTTGTGTGTCTGACTCTCTGTGTGCCAATGTGTCGGCTTTGTGTGTTTCTGTTTGTGTGTGTTTTCCCTTTGTGTACTCTTATATCCCCCATTGCCTGTATATCTGACTGTGTGTGCGTGTGCCGTTCTGTCTGTCTTCGTATGGTTTTCTGTTTGTTAGTGTGCGTCTCTGTGTGTGTGTGTTTGTGAGTATGTGTGTTTGTGTGTGTGAGTGTATGCAAGTTTGTCTGTGCGTGTGTGTGTGTATTTGTATCTCTGTGCATGTTTGCTTATGTGTGTGTGTATGTTTGTTTGTGTGCACATGTGTGTGTGTTTGTGTGTCTCCATGTGTGTCTGTGTTTTTGTGTGTGTTCTTACGTGTGTGTATTTGTTTTTATGTGTGTGTGTGTTTGTGTGTGTTTGTTTGTGTATGTGGGCGTGGTTGTATGTGTTTGTTTGTTTGTGTGTATGTATGTGTGTGTGTATGTGTTTGTGTTTTAGTGTTTGTGTGTGTTTGTGTGAATGTGTTAGAGTGTTTTCCCGTCTCTGCGTGTTTTTTTCTCTCCATATTATTGTGTCTGACTGTGTATGTTTCCGACCAGAGGGTGCCAGAGGGCCAGTTATAGTGTGGCATTGTGACGTGAATTGACATGGTGTATCACATTGAGGATTACTTGGTTCGATTTAATATAAGATTTTTAACCGGAAAATACCTGAAAATGTCTCAGGATTGATTAGGAGAGGCGAGAAGGTGCAGATGGGCAATTCTATTATTACATGGTGGCGGGGATGGCAGAGGGTGATCACGGAGGGATGGCTTGCAAAACCAAGAAACATTGGGTTTAATGCAAGATTTTTAACGAGAAAATATATCAAAGATGTCTTTTAATGATATGGTGGGGCTGTCAGAAGATGCTCATGGGTCAGTAATAGTATATTAGAATGGCTTGAATTGTTTTGACTAAGAATTTCTAGAGCTTAATGTTAAGCTGGGAGATGTTAAAAGAATTTTTTCGACCGAGGGGGAGTGAAACCTTATGCTCAGTCACAAAAACGAGGTATTTTCATTAAACGCCTTTAAAAATATCTTAATTTGACTTAAATTTACCTCTAACGAGATTATGTGAAATTTGAAGAGAAACTGTTATTCAAGTTTTTGATTGTCAATGGGATAGTATAATATTGGCTCAAATTAACGATGGATTCTTATTAAAATTCCTCAAATGTATACGGTTTAAATTTAACTCAAATAACAAGCCCCCTCATCCTCTGGAATTCGCTTATAGGATCCCAACCGTTCTTTAATTCTTTGTTCCTTTTGCTTATATTTTATCCTTTATAGGTTTTTTTCAGTTTTTTTGACAATTAGAGTTTGAATTTCTGCTCTGTGTTTAACGGGCCAGCCACATATTTCAATGGTGGAACAAATTTCTTGGGCTAACATTTTGTAGAGCTTAAACTTACGCTGAGAAGTGTTAAAAGAATTTTGACTTAGGGGGAGTGAAATCTAATGCTCAGTAAAAAAACAAAGTATTTTCATTAGAAGTTCTCAGAAATATCTTAAGGTGGTTTAAATTTACCTCTAGTCAAATAATTACCTATAACGTACCTGCTTTTGTGACTATGTGTGTGTCTTTGTTTTATTTTTTGCTGTTCTATATGCTTTCTCTTATTTGTGTCTTTGTCTCTCTCTCTCTCTCTCTCTCTCTCGCTGTGCCTATTTGTTTGACTGTGTTTATGGTATGCCATTTTGTCGGACTTTATGTAGTTATTTGCTTGTGTGTGTGTCTGTGTGCGTGAGTGTTTGTTTGTGTGTGTGTATGTTTGTTTGAGTGTGCGTGTGAGTGTGTGTTTGTGACTTTGTGTGTGAATGTGTGTGTGTGTGTTTTTGAATTTTCCCTCTGTGTGTTTTTGTTTCTCTTCTCGGGCCTGTTTGTCTGACTGTGTGTGTGCCCTTGCGTTTTACTTTGTTTAGTTGTTTAAGTGTATGTCTGAGTGTGTGTTTATGTGTGTTTTCCCCCTATGTGAGTTTTCGTCTCTCTTTCCGCGTTTTTCCATCTTTCCGTCTTTCCTATGTGCTTGACTGTGTTTACTTGCATGCAAGTGTGTCTCACATTATTTAGTTGTTTGTTTGTGTATATGTGCGCGAGAGTTCCTCTGTGTGTTTTTTGTCCCTCCCTTCAAGCTCGTATGTCATACTGTGTGTGCGCCTCTGAGTTTTACTTTACGTGGTTTTGTGTGTTTATTTTGGTGTGTGTGCTTATGTGTGTGTTTTCTCTTATGTTTGTTTTTGTGTCTCCCCTCGTGCCAGTGTGTTTGACTGTTAGTGTTCTTGTGTATTTGACTTTGAAAGGCTGTGTATATGCATGTGTGTTTGTGTTTTCCCTCTGTGTGTTTTGTATTTCCCCATGCTTTTGTAAGTGAGTGTGTGTTTGTGCCTTTGTGTTTGAGATTGTTTGGTGGTGAGTATTTGTGTTTGATTATTCCTTCCATGTTTTTTCTCTCTCCCATGCCTGTGTGTCTTACTGTGTGTGTTTGCTTGTGTAGTTTACCTTGTGTTGCAGTGTGCTGCGTTTGTGGATTTGTCTTTCCCTCTGCGTGTTTTTTTTTCTCACCAGTGCCTGTGTTCGGCTCTGTGCTTTCTCCGTGCCTCTGTGTCTAACTTTGTCAGTTCCTGCATCTCTGACTTTCTGTGGCTGTGTTTGTCAGTGTGCTTTTGTGTTTTCCCTCTGATTGATTTTTGCCTCTCTCTCCAAATCTGTGTTTCTAACTATGTGTGTGTGGACGTGTGTCTGAGTTTGCTTAGTCGTGAGTCTTTTGTCTGTGTTTTTTCTCACTGTGTGATTTTTTCTCTCTCTCTCTCCCCGTGCATTTGTGTCTGAATCTTTGTGGTTGTGTGTGAATTTTCTTCTTTTTGTTTTTTTCTTTCTCTCCCTGCCTATGTTACTGACTTTGTGTGTGTCTGTTTGTCTGACTTTCTGTGGCTGTGTGTGTATATGTGTTTTTTCCTCTTTATGTTTTCTCTCTCTCCCTGCCTACGCATCTGACTTTGTGTTGTTGTGGAATTGTGTGTGTGTTTCTGTTTGTTTGTTTGTGTCTGTTTTTCCTTTATGTGTTGTATGGTCGTATTTGTATGTGTGTGTCTGTGTTTTTCTCTCTATGTCTTTTTTACTCTTTCTCCGTGCCTGTAAGTTCAATTCTGTGTTTGCATGTGTGGCTGACTTCAAGTTGTTTTTGTTTGTACGTGTGTTTTTCCTTTACTTGGTTTTATCCCTTTCTCCATGCCTATGTGTCTGACTATGTGTGTGTGTGTTTGTGTGTGTGTGTGTGTGTGTGCCTGTGCGTCTGACTTTACATGAATGCGTGTTTGTGTTTTTGTGTGTATTTGCGTGTCTATTTGGTTTCCCCTCTGTGTGTTTTTGCCTCTCTCTCTGACACTGTATGTCTGATTGTGTTTGTTCCTTTGTGTCAGAATTGTGTGGTTGTCATTTTGTGTGTGTCTGACTTTGCGTGGTTGTGTGTTCGTGTTCTTGTGTCTATTTTTGTGTCTATTTGATTTCCTCTCTGTGTATTTCTGTCTCTCCCTCCTATACCGTGTTTTTGATTGTGTATGTTCCTATATGTCTGATTTTATGTTGTTGTGAGTGTGTGTGTTTGAGTTTGTGTATGTGTTTTCCCTCTGCGTGTTTCGTCTCTCACACCTTGTCTCTATATTTGACTTTGTGTTTGCTTAGCTGCATGTCTGATTTAGTATGGCTGAGTGTGGTTGTTTTTCCCTCTGTATGTCTTTTTCTCTGTCTCCTTGACTTTATTCCTTACCCCGTAATTGCCTGTGTTTCTGATTATTTGGGTTGTGAGCGTGTGTTGTAGTGTGTTTTTCTATCTTTGGGTTTTTGTGTCTCTCTCCATGACTGTGTTTGACTGTGTTTGTGCCTGTTTTTCTAACTTTGTATTTTTGTTTGAGTTTTCCCTCTGCATGTTTTGTGTCTCTCTGTCTGTGCCAGTTTTTCTGACTGTATGTGTATGTATGTGTGTTTACTGGTATTTCTGACTTCGTGTGATTGTGTGTGTGTTTTTTTCTCCTTGTGCGTGTTTTTCTCTCTCTTTCTATGCATAGTCTAAGAGTGTGTATTTGTGCCCCTGTGTCTGACTTTGCGTGGTAGTGTGTTTGTTTATTTGAGTTTTTATGTTTTTATGTTTTCCTTTTGTTTGTTTTTTTCTCCCCTTTTCCTGTGTGTCTGACTGTGTTTTTCCTGTGTTTTTAACTTTGCTTGGCTCTGTGTGTTTGTGTGTCCCTCTCTCTCTTTCTTTCTTTCATTCTTTCTCTGTCTCTCTCTCTTTCTCTCTCTCTCTCTCTCTCTCTCTCTCTCTCTCTCTCTCTCTCTCTCTCTCTCTCTCTCCCTCTCTCTCTCTCTCTCTCTCACTCTTTCTTTCTCTCTCTACATGCGATTTTTTTAAGCCTTCAAAATATCTATATGTGGTTCAAATTTACTTCTAACAGCAAGCTTCCAATCTGGAATTAGTTTGAGGGATCCCCGCCTTTCTTTAATTCGTGGTTCTTTTAGCTTATATTTTATCCTTTATAAGCTTCTTTCATGTTTTGTTTTTTAATTTTCTGAGTCTAAACTGCCTTTTCTGTGTTTCATGGGCCAGGAACATATTGCCATTGTAACCTCAATTACTGGGACCCATTCAAAGAAACACTAATAGGGAATGATTGTTTGAGCGTAAATATTTGATTCCAGTGTAAACAATTATTTTTGTATGAAAAAGCCTGAAACAATTCCAGATATGTGAATAAGACTATATTAGTAGGAAATGCCTAAAGAGCAGCCCTAAATATTATAGGATAACAATTCTCTAAGGCTTTAATCAATAAACAGCTTAACTTGGAATATAAGCTAATTTCATTAATAGATTAATGCAATCATAAGGGTACACACAATTCATTTATTCTTTATTGTAAACGGTAACGGGGACTCTCCTTTCGTTTAATGGGTTATTTTATACAATCAATTTTCTGAATCAAAATATTAGAAAGACGTTCATGGTAAAGATGTCTAGGGCTTTATTCCATTGATGCGGATTTCTTTCAAATCCTAATGTGGTCAAAAATCTTTATATCATAAAGGTTTCCTGAGAAAAACACCTTGAAAGAAAAAGAAATACCTTGAAAGAAATTGAAACCCTGAAGGAAAAATGCCTTGAAAGAAAATGAAATCCCGAACAAAAGTATATATTTATAAAGTATTATTTTACAAAACACATATATTAATAAAACCATGTTGGATGATATTGCTCGCTAGCCCACCTCTTTTAGGTTAGGGGTTAGCAATGAAATTGGATGTTGAGGCCCTCCGTTGAAGTTGTATGATCGGGCCCATAGTAAATTATGACACTTTGACCCCTGTTGGCAAGTTTTAAGTCCGATAAAATTGAATGCTAGAGCCCCTCTCTGGTGAAATTGGATGCTAGGATCCTGATGTATAGCTTAGGTTAGGGGCCCGATTAAGTTGCATGCTAGGTAGGCTAGTAGAAAGGCTTTCTAGGGTCTGGTATTATGAAGTTTCACCCACTAGTGGACCCTGCAGATTTTCTAACCTTGCCTTTGCATACTTTTTAAGAATCAGAGAAACTTTTAGGTATGTACTAAAGGAATCATGAAGAAAAATATCTTGAAGAAAAATCTCTTAGAAAACGTCTTTGGAAAATTTGAAACATCTTGAAAAAACTTCTTGAAGAAAAATTGTCTTAGGAAGTTTCTTGGGATGTCTTAAAATATCTTGTAATGTCTTGAAGAAAAATATCGAAAAAATGTCTTGAAATGTTTTGAAACGTCTTGAAAAAAGTTTTTGAAAAAAAAAGTCTTAATGAAACCCCGTGAGTTTTGGATAGTGGACTCTAGCTTTCCCTATTACTTAACAATCAAAAGTAAACAAACACTATTACGTAACAACTTTTTTCTTGGCCCTTTAAATAGTGCTATTGCGTAAAAACTAAAAGTATACAGGTTCTATTATGTAACAGCTTTTTTTCTTTCCCTCTAGCAAGTCCTATTACGTAACAACCGAATGTAAATAAACCCTTTTGTGTAAGACCCTTTTCATAGGCTCTCTAACAAGTCCTTTTACGTAACATGCAAACCCTATTACGTTACACCTAAGCTCTATTAGGTTACAATTAAGGTAATCCTAGAGTAAGGAAGCCCTTGAATGGATTTTAAAGACTTTCTGTTAGGTATAATCGAAGTAATTCGAGAGCAAAGAAGCCCCTGAAGGTTTTCCTTACATCCTTAGGTTTCTTAAGCATAAAATCTATATAAAACATCTTTCCTATGACGTAACAGGCACCCGTATTTCTGAAAAAATTAATAACACTTGTATCGTCAGGGAATTGCCGTTCAACCTAAATAATTAAAGACAGAAAGGAGTAGCGGCAATGGGTGCATTTAAAGTGCCTATGAAATCACTATTACTTGCCTCTTACTCAAATCTATCAGTTTATGCTACAGTGGCAAATTCTATTCCGAGTCTATAAAAACCAATTCTGTAGACCCAGACCATGCAATTGTAATAAGAAGCTTAATTGAACCACTAAAAATATTATCATAACGATGGAGTTTTGTAGGAAGGGTATGTCAGGGGTGTATCCTTTGTCTTTTTTTAGTCGAAAGTGTATGAAGTGGAATTCAAAATGATAGAAAAAATATATTTTGTTTATTCTAAATCTTAATTTTACTCCTTTCACTCAATGTTTTGTATTTTCAGTTGAATTTCTTTTTTTGCTTAATGATTTACAAGAAGTGTTTTTGCTCTAGAGACTGGTGAAAAAAAGGTAAAGGATACGGCATTAGACTTTACAGTCTTTACCGGTGATGCTGATCTCCCTTTCTTCGCCCTTCAGCCAGGAAGTGCATTGGGGGGCTGGAGGACAACCATCCTTTGCTTTCGCACACCCTTCCTGTTTAGCTTCCCCAGATTTCTCCAGGTACCTATTTAGAGCCTGGTTGACTCTGGCTAAGGTTACAGAGTTATACCACAGACCCACGTCCCAAACTAAACAATTGGGTACACTGAAATTTGAATTCACGTCCTCTCAGACAAGGATCCTGAGTCCAGCGCATAAATCCACTCGTCCAGGACGGCACTGACAGAATTAACGACAAAATTAAGATTTCCACTTTGTTTAAAAATGTTAATCGCTTTTTTTCTTTTAGAACCTCCTCCCCCCATTCTCTCTGCCTATTTGTTTGCATCTTTGCTATTTATTACTTTATCGTTACTTCTTACTAACTTTGTCCCTGGGACTTTAAAAAAAATTTCATTTGTTAAAAAATCTATTTTTTTCGTATATGGACATGAAAGTGACATTTTAAGTTATTCAGAAGTTTTTTATAGTTTAAAAACCTGTTTTCATACAATATATATTTTTGGATATGAAATTGAAAACTATCTTGAGGGTTTACCTGTTTTTTCTAATTTTTAGAAACCTATTTTGATATATATTATAAATTTTTTATAAAATTTACTAAAAAATTACTATTGGTTCTAAACTGGGGTTTTAAACTCTCTAAGTACAAATGCAATTTTGCACCCCCTTTATAGAAAACATCTTTTTTTACACTTTCCTGAAAAGAAAGTACATCTGAAGTGTTTTCAGTCTGATGACTTTAATAAATAAGAAAATATTGAGCCTTCAAGAAATAAATATTAGCATATGTTTATTTAAATAAAACTATTAAATTTCTTATATTTAACTTCTAATTTTGTTCGTGTTTCCTTATGTTTTTTGAGTAAATTGAATATTAAGTTATGTTCTCTAGAAGGAATTTGGAAACTTAAGAAATACAGTAAGGTGCTCCAATGTACAATACCTGAAAATATTGAATTTTTTGGCAAAAGATATCAAACCCGCGTCGATCAAAAGAGAACTCATTTGTTTGTAAATCAAATGTTCTATTTCTCTTTTTAAGTGACTAAAAATATTGTGGGGGAACTAGCCCCTTCCCCCTCCCGCGTCTCTTTTTCTCATAGTCATATAATCAAAATTTGGCAATTTCCCTTTTGTTCAACAAAGCCGAAATATCTAATAAATATATATTTATATATTAGTATAACTTAATTTCCCCTCAAAGCTTTTGATAGGAGGCATCACCCATTGAGAATTTACGGGTTTAGTGCAGTCAAACTAACTATTATTACCTTATAAACACATTTTTGAGGGTGGATAATTCTTATGGAGGGAAGTAAGGCCTGAGGATTTTACAAAGTCAAATTCTTTAATGGGGGAAGGAAATTTTCCTTGTTGGGAGAGCCGGATAAGTAGTACTATTTTTACTTTCTATAGTATTTGGTATTTGAAAACATATTAATGATTTTCAAGGAAAGAGAGATTACTACTGGTTGAAATTTCTTCAAGAAGACAGAGTTGATCCCTATTATTATTTGTAAAAGTATAAGTATTAAAATTTAATTTATATTAAATTAAAGAAAATTTTTTGGAGGGAATTTTCAACGGAAAATTTTAAGCGAGAGTAAAATGGTCCGGGGAAAGTTTCAAAGAATGGTTCGGGAACAGTAGAAGAGGAATTTAAACTAATTTGAAGTTATCGAGGGGAAAATTTTTCACGCAGAATGAAATTTTATGAGGGGGAGAAGATTTTTACGAAAGGTGGATATCTATGCAGAATTTGAGATTAACAAGTTTCCTAAAAGTTACAATCTAAGAATTTTTGTTTACAAAATATAAATTAAAAACAGCTCAAGAAAGTTATTCAAATCAAAAATATATTTCTACTAAAAGTGAAAAGCAGTATTAAAGCTTAAATGAGAAATTTAATTTGTATAAATATAAACTTCATACAATGGCAATGAGAAGCTTATTTAAAGCCCAAACAAACTTTTGAATACCGATCAAGAGTGTATGAAGGGGAAGTCTAAATTAGACACAAAATACCTTTTGTTCATTTTAAATCTTAATTTTTCTTCTTTCACTCAATGTTGTAGATTCTCAGTTGACTATGTTTACTTGTTTGCAAGTGTGACTGAGATTATGTAGTTGTTTTTTTTTGTGTGTATGTGTGTTCGTTTGTGGTTGTTTATGTGCGCGATTGTACCTCTGTGTGTTTTTTGTCCCTCCCTTCAAGCTTGTATGTCATACTGTGTGTGCGCCTATGAGTTTTACTTAACGTGATTTTGTGTGTTTATTTCGGTGTGTGTGCTTTGTGTGTGTTTTCTCTTATGTTTGTTTTTGTGTCTCCCCTCGTGCCAGTGTGTATGACTGTTAGTTTTTTTGCGTATTTGACTTTGAAAGGCTATGCATATGCATATGTGTTTGTGTTTTGCCTCTGTGTGTTTTGTATTTCTCCATGCTTTTGAAAGCTAGTGTGTGTTTGTGCCTGTGTGTTTGAGATTGTTTGGTGGTGAATATTTGTGTGTGATTACTCCTTCCGTGTTTTTTCTCTCCCCCATGCCTGTGTGTCTTACTGTTTGTGTGTTTGCATGTGAGTTTTACTTTGTATGGCTGTGTGCGTTTGTGGATTTGTCTTTCCCTCTGCGTGTTTTTTGTCTCACCAGTGCCTGTGTTTGGCTCTGTGCTTTCTCCGTGCCTTTGTTTCTAACTTTTTGTGTTCCTTCGTATCTGACTTTCTGTGGCATTGTTTGTCATTGTACTTTAGTGTTTTCCCTCTGATTGTTTTTGCCTCTCTCTTCAAGTCTGTGTTTCTCACCGCGTGTGTGTGCACGTGTGTCTGAGTTTGCTTAGTCGTGAGTCTTTTGTCTGTGCTTTTTCTCGCTGTGTGTTTTTGTCTCTCTCTCTCCCCGTGCATTTGTGTCTGAATCTTTGTGGTTTTGTGTGTAGTTTCCTTCTTTATGTTTTTTTCCTTCTCTCCCTGCTTATGTTTCTGACTTTGTGTGGGTCTGTTTTTCTGACTTTCTGTGGCTGTGTTTGTATATGTGTTTTTTCCTCTTTATGTTTTCTCTCTCTCTCCCTGCCTTTGCATCTGACTTTGTGTTATTGTGTAATTGTGTGTTTGTGTGTGTGTTTTTGTTTGTTTGTTTGTGTCTGTTTTTCCTTTATGAGTTGTATGGTTGTATTTGTATGTATGTGTCTGTGTTTTTCTCTCTATGTCTGTTTTACTCTTTCTTCGTGCCTGAATGTTCAATTCTGTGTTTGCATGTGTGGCTGACTTCAAGTTGTTTTTGTTTGTACGTGTATTTTTCTGTTACTTGGTTTTATCCCTTTCTCCATGCCTATGTGTCTTACTATGTGTGTGTGTGTGTGCCTGTGTTTCTGACTTTACATGAATGCGTGTTTGTGTTTTTGCGTGTGTTTGCGTGTCTTTTTGGTTTCCCCTCTGTGTGTTTCTGTCTCCCTCTCTGACACTCTATGTCTCATTGTGTTTGTTCCTTTGCGTCAGAATTTTGTGGTTGTCATTTTGTCTGTGCCTGTGTGACTGACTTTGCGTGGTTGTGTGTTCGTGTTCTTGTGTCTGTTTGGTGTAGTTGATTTCCTCTCTGTGTATTTTTGTTTCTCCATCCTATACCGTGTTTCCGATTGTGTATGTTCCTATATGTCTGATTTTATGTGGTTGTGAGTGTGTGTGTTTGAGTTTGTGTATGTGTTTTCCCTCTGTGTGTTTCGTCTCTCACTCCTTGTCTCTATATTTGACTTTGTGTTCGCTTGCTTGCATGTCTGATTTTCTATGGCTGAGTGTGGTTGTTTTTCCCTCTGTATGTCTTTTTCTCTGTCTCCTTGACTTTATTCCTACCCACGTAATTGCCTGTGTTTCTGATTATTTGGGTTGTGAGAGTGTGTTGTAGTGTGTTTTTCTATCGTTGGATTTTTGTGTCTCTCTCCATGACTGTGTTTGACTGTGTTTGTGCCTGTTTTTGTTTGTGCCTGTTCTAAATTTGTATCTTTGTTTGAGTGTTTTCTCTGTATGTTTTGTGTCTCTCAGTCCGTGCCAGTTTTTCTGACTGTATGTGTATGTATGTGTGTTTACTGGTATTTCTGACTTTGTGTGATTTTTGTGTGTTTTTTCTCCTTGTGTTTGTTTGTCTCTCTCTTTCTGTGCATTGTCTAAGAATGTGTATTTGTGCCCTTGTGTCTGACTTTGTGTGGTTGTGCGTTTGTTTATTTGAGTTTGTATTTGTTTGTGTTTTCTTTTTGTGTGTTTTGTTTCTCCCCTTTGCTTGTGTGTCTGACTGTGTTTTTCCTGTGTTTTTAGCTTTGCTTGGCTCTGTATGTTTGTGTGTGTGAGTTTTTTCCCTTGTGTGAAATTTCGTGCCTGTGTGATTGACTTTGTTTGTGTCTGATTTGTATGTGCTTGTGTGTCTGACTTTTTGTGTTTTTGCGTGTGTTTGTTTGTATGTTTGTTTGTGTGTGTGTGTGTGTGGGATTGTATGTTTGCAT